>NC_039366.1:69399796-69455370 GCF_003573695.1 Papaver somniferum | reverse complement strand
AAAAAAAAAAAAAAAAAAAAAAATGGGGCGTTGATAAAGACAACGCCCCAAGCCAAGTTTTGTAAACTTTTCAAATTTGGGTTCATCACTATATCAACGCCCCATTCAAATTTGGTGTCAGGCGTTGATTATACCAACGCCCCATCCAGGCGGACATTATACCAACGCCCCATGCCAGGCGTTGATTATACCAACGCCCCATTCAGGCGGACATTATACCAACGCCCCCATCCAGGCGGACATTATACCAACGCCCTGCATCAGGCGTTAACTTTACGAACGCGCGGCTACAGGCGGACATTATACCAACGCCTGTCGGGTAGGCGGACATTATATAAACGCCCGACTATATTTGGATTTGGTCTTAATCGCCGACCAAATTTGGTCCGAGTTTTACTCTTTGATCAATTTTTGATCGATGGTCCGTCCCACTACGCCAGCCCACTCGACACCAAATTTGGGTTTAGTCGTCCACTGCAGTTGCTCTTAGCTTGTTACACCCAAATGAAATATACTTTCATTTAAATATGGGTAACCATACCTAAACGTATATATTGAATTGGCTCAACAACAGTTAACCGAAGTTAGCCACATAACACTTTTGTGTTAACCATGTTCATCTTAACACTTCTAGATTTGTTCAATTGTTTATATTCGCATACAAGTATACAATTAAGTTTAACTCCCTAAGAGCAATAAGTTCTATGAAATAAGACTAATCAATGCAAACAAACGTGTAAAAGCACTAATTCGTTTTAACAAACGTTATGGTTCATATGCAATTAAAGAGATGTATCACTACAAGTAATAATGGCAAAATGCTACTTGCAATCAATAATTATCACTTTTTTCGTATAATAACCCTAATCTAGCAATAGAGATGAATGTAAATCGGATTGATTCCGGACTCAACCAAACTATCATTCAAATCATAAAACAATATTAATAATGAATCATAAACAATAAAGTATTGAGACAAAACTAATTCATTGAATCAAATAACATGTTGAAAATCAACTTTTATCCCATAACCAATAATTGAGTTTAGTTACTCGTAATAATGGAGTTCATCATAATCATAATCACAAATAAATTGAAGAAGATAAAATATAAACGAAAAGCAAACCCTAATAGAATCGCCACTCTCCAAAGTTCCAAGTAGAAAATAATACGTGATACAAGAAAGTAGAAAACTTTTCTTTTTGTAGCTCTTCTTAGGTCAAGTCCTTAAAAGCTCATCACCAAGAAGTCCACCAAACCTATGTAGAAAATATGTTCAAGAAAAAGTCGACGGAAACTGGTCGGAAAACGTCCGGAAGTTGGCCGGAAAACATCTCTAGTAACGGCAAAGTCCACCCGGTCACCAGTCAACGAGTCAGAACGGTCAAACTCAGTGAGTCACGCCGAGTCAGCCAGTTGGTACCAGTCAGATGAGTCAGGTCTGAGTTAAGGCTAACTCAGCTGACTTGTTCTAAGCCAAAACCATTTCGCAGGCTAGAGCTTTGCTGCTGCACAATGATTGTGCATCACCAACTCTGTAACTTCTATCCTTCACTTCCATTTGATCATTGCAGCACCATTTAACTCAGCTGCCTCATTTCTTTGCCTTCAATCCATGTATTAGCCATTGCGACTCCATCTCAGTCATGAACCATTACGAGTTCATCCCCTTCATTCTTCATCTTCTTGACTTTGTGAACAACAACATCCCTTGTTCCCTGCTCCAGCTGCAATGCTAAAATGCCTGCAAAGCCAACTCAGCTCACAACTCCACAACACCATTCTTTGCAACACAGCAGCAATTCAACTTCTTTGCAGCTCCTACTTGATTGTATGGCTATAGTTTAGTCACAGAATTCCAACAAAATGCAATCCACATACGCAGCCTAAGCCATACATCATCAGCTGCTTCTCAATTTGTAGCTTCAGTTCCACCAAAATCATCTTAGCTTCCCTGTAAACAATGGCAGCAACATCTCACCTGCAACTCTCTCTAGTAGCTACATAATGCCACAACCCACTGCAATCAACACAAGCACTCTGCAACAATTCTTGAGCCAACAAACTCCAGTTCTACAGCTCCACTAGCCATTTCCCTTGCAGTCATTCATTCTTTTCAATAGAATCGAACACACCCAGTTTTACCAGTGCTCAATCAACACCATATGAAGCTTTTATGAACACCCTTCAGCATATCCTGCGGCATATGAACTTCCCTTAAATCTCCATCTCAGCCTTAACACCACTGTCAGACTCAGCTGCACAGCTCCTAACATTCATCTAATCAATTCCATAGCCAACTGATTCAAGTACAGGCTCTTAGTAACAACACTACAACCCTTGCAATTCATCATAACCAGCTGTAGAGCATTTCTTGTTCACCTGCAACATCACCACTTCCATCTCAGGACCACTCAATCAACTGTTCAGTACTAATCCCTAACACACAGTTCCCTCAACTGCAACATTCATGTACAACAGCCTAACACATACATCTAAGCCAGTAAACATAAACAGCTTCGATTGCAAGCAATACCCCTTTCTTGTCTCAGTTGTGATGCAATAACCTGACACCAGCATAACCACCTGCAATCTGCTTCCTTCTTCTGCAATTGCAAATCCAATCAATTCTTCACTGCCACCACCATCTCACTGTGTACATGCCTCCAATACCAATAACCCCTTCATCGCAGCTGCACAACCAACTTCCAGTCTCATAACTTTGTACAGCAGCAACAACTTCTCTTCTTTGGATTCACAACACAGACCACTCAATGGAGCAACATCAACCCAATTACAGTTCGAATTCAACCCTTCTGCCTCTCTCAGCAGCACCACCTTCTCATCTGAAACCCATTAGATCCGCCAGTAACATCGAACCAGTATCAGTTCCAAAACCCTAACTTCTCTGCTTCTATCTACCACAACACAAGATTCGAATGGATTGATACCCAATTTCTCAAATTAACTGCGCCAGTATTGAAATCAAAGATAGACTCATCACGAATTCAGTCAGCAGTTCCTCAAACGAACATCTCTACCAACCTCAGTTCAACAATCCCATGGCAAATCCACAGCATCTCACAATTTCGATCATCTCATTTGTTTCTGTCTGTTCTTCTTCGTCTTTAATCTAACAGTATCATCAATTCCAACCATCGGCCACCAACAGCACCAGAAATTCGAACTCATTACTCTTCTTCATCTTAATTTCCAAACTATCTTCTCCTCTCTTCGATCTCCTCTCTTGGTCTCATGGCTGCTGCGCAGCTTTTCTATTTTTTTTTCTCTCAATTTCAACGCTGTCTTAATTTGGGGAAAGAAGAGAAAATGACTTCTCTGAGTTAGGGTTAGAGTATAAGAATTCGGTCTGGATCTGGGTACAATTATGGGCCGCCCAATGACATCCCAGCTAGCTTAATACATAGGTGCCATGAGTATCTAACCGGGTGCTTTTAACACTAAAATGGGTTGCCCTTTAACCTTGACTGGTCTGCTACTAATACTTGCTTGTGAAATGACCATTTTTCTCTTTTTGCTCCATTTAGATATAGTTCTTCGTCTTTTCTCCCAAGGACTCCATTGCACCTAGTAAACACAAAGTCGCACATAAGAGATGCAATTCACAAGAGTAATAGCAAGGAAAGCATAAATACTAGATTTAAAATTAGGTGTTTACTCCCGTGAGGGTTTACTAGAGGTATACCCACAAAACCTGCTTTTCCAACTTACTAGTTCTCCATAAAGATAGCATCCAACGCGCTAAGAAGACATAGAAATTCTGCACACTAGTCATAAGAAGTTAGACACATAAATGAACACAATCTCATCCTTAAAAGTTGAGAGAGAAATAACCATCCCTTCTCGAAAGTAATTCGGGTTCGGAGTGATCAAAAGTCTCGACTCTGCCTCACAAGAAAGGGTTTTATGAACTTGCTCTCAATAATAAACAGCTTTTTATGGGTCACACATGTGTCGAGGTAGGAATGAAGAGAGAATCCTGCGACACGTTGAATGGTAGGAAGGAAAAAACCCTCCGAATTGTTTTAAAAACCCACATCTTTTATGCATTTTGAAAACCCTTTTTCTGACGATCTCTAAGAAAGGAAATCAACCACTTAACGAATGTGGGAATATGCTTACTTACCTCGTTATCCGTTCGGCGTGCAGTTAGCACCACTCTCACAGCATCCATAGAAACGTCTTCGGTCTTCAACCCTTGTCTTCATCTTCATCTTCGGTCTTCAACTCTTGATGATGAAATCTTGAACTTCGTAGAATCTTGACAATGTGATTCTTTCCTCTAATTCCTTGTTGCTTGAAACTTCGTTACGGATATTTCTTCTTCCATTGGCTTTATTGAATGAATGCAAAACCAAAAACGAACTAAACAAACCAAATATGATGCAATGAATATTTTTTTCTTTCTTTTCTTTTCACTTTTTTTTTCTTTTTTTTTCTTTTTTTTTTCTTTTTTTTATTTTTTTTATGTTCAAGATAAAATAAATACAAAATGAAATAAAACAAAGTAAACAAAACTAATGATGAACCTAATAAAAATTTTCTCTTGTCTTTTTCTTTTCTCTCTCTCTTTTTTTTTTGGCAAGGGACCTAGCATAATGATGACCATGTCCCAAGTCTTTTATTTATTTTTTTATTTTTATTTTTATTTTTTTTGGGATAAGAGAAAAGAATACAAATACAAAATAAAGATAAAAATAAAAATGCAAGTACAAAGGCCATGGTGTAAGTACTTTACCGCTCAATTCTTCACAACTTGTATGTCTCGATATCATAAACTTCTTGAATTCCCATCTTGATAATCTTCACTCTTGTACAATAGTCTTCAACTTGTAAAAATTATGCTACTTGTCTTGTTGCTACACTTAAATCTGAAATCTGCTCATTTCTGTATTGTTGCTTGTAAACCTTAAACGTCTTCAACTTTCCTTCGAATTTGTGATGCTCCTCTTGTTGATGATGATGGTGTTTCTATGGACCTGTTGGTGTAGAGAGAGATAAAGTGGATGGTGCTAACTGCGAACAAGATTACAAGTGGTATGTAAGTTAGCAATTCGATGTCACCATTCATGATTGATAAAATAGCACTCAAGAGATCAAAATAGTGCTTGTATTGGTGGGAGGTTGGGTAGCTCACCATTCTACCCGGAGTTTACGTACGGTGACACACACTCTAAAAGCACATATTAGAAATAAAGGTCGGTGCCTCTCATGATGAAACATGGGTAGTCTCCACTATAGAGGATCACAAATCTAATACCGAATTCAGTCTGCACCTCATTTTCCACTGGGATGGTTAAATCCAACTTTAACTCTCATACAAGTAAGAAACATGATCATGTTCTCTGTCATCTCTAAGTTCAGTCACTCTTATGAGAATCTCGATGTAATCTTAGCTACATGTATACTATGTGACTCTAAACTAACCACAAGTTGGAGTTTTCTTATTCACTATTTCACAAAAAGGTTGAAAAAATTGAAAATTTTACAATGCAAATGCTTACCACTCCCCCACACTTAAACTTTACATTGTCCTCAATGTAAATTAAATCGTCCAAAGAAAGTCAAGGTGGGAAATTCTAACATGATAATGTGACAAGAAATCAGAAAAAATAAATGTAAGACAAGAAAAAGCTAAAAACGAAACAAGAACATAAATACAAGACAAGAAATACTCATCCTATGGGTTTCCTCCCATTTAGCACTTGGTTTAAATTCGTCAGCCCGACTATCTCCTTGCTTTCTATGACTCCTCCAGAGGGAGTGCATCCACAAAATTAGCTCCTTCCACCACTTCGAAAGTGAAATTCTCATAGTATGGTTTCAAACGGTGCCCATTAACTTTAAGTTCCTTGTCTGTAGCTATGCTACGAATTTCCAATGCACCATAAGAAAACACATTAGTAACAATAAAAGGTCTGATCCAACGTGACCTTAATTTACCCGGAAATAAATGCAAGCGAGAATTAAACAAAAGCACTTTCTGCCCAATGCAAAATTGTTTTCTACAAATCATGTTATAATGAAATGCTTTCGTCTTTTCCTTATAAATGCGTGAGCTTTCAAATGCATCATTGCGAATCTCCTCTAGCTCTTGGAGTTGTAAGTTCCTTTGCTTTCCAGCCCCATCCATCTCCATATTGCATTGCTTAATATCCCAAAACGCCTTATGCTCAATTTCAACGGGTAAATGACAAGGTTTACCATACACAAGCCTAAAGGGAGACATCCCGATAGGTGTCTTGTGTGCGGTTCTATAAGCCCACAAAGCATCATTAAGTCGCATGCTCCAATCTTTCCTTGTTGGGTTCACCGTCTTCTCTAGAATGGATTTCACCTCCCGGTTGGACACCTCGACTTGTCCATTTTTTGGGGGGATGATAAGGTGTTGCAATCTTGTGCGACACATTTTACTTCTTCAACAAGCTTTGTAAGATCCTGTTTTTGAAGTGAGAACCCCCATCGCTAATTATGGCTCTTGGAATTCCAAACCTTGCAAAGATATTAGCTTGCACAAAATCTGAAACCACTTTAGAATCATTAGCCGGGGTGGACTTAGCTTCCACCCATTTCGAGACATAATCAATATCAAGTAATATATAAAAATTCCCATGAGAGTTGACAAAAGGACCCATAAAATCAATACCCCATACATCAAAAACTTCAATAAATTGAATAAAAGTTTGTGGCATTTGACTTCGGGCACCTAGATTGCCTGTTCTTTGGCACCTATCACAAGTTGTACAAAATGTATATGCATCTTAAAAAAAAGGTTTGCCAATAGAAACCGCTTTCAAGTACCTTGTAAGCGGTTCTCTTACTCCCAAAATGTCCTCCACAAGCATAGGAAAAGACAAGATATAATTAAATTCAGATTCGGGAATGCACCTTCGTAATACTTGGTCGCTACCTTGTTTCCATAAGTATGGATCATCCCTTATGTATTGGTTCCCTAACCTCTTAATTTTGTCCCTCTCAGCACGAGACAAGTTCTTTGGGATTTGTTTAGACACCAAGTAATTGACAATATCGGCATACCATGGTTCTCCAAAGGCAATTGAGAATAGTTGCTCATCCGGGAAACTTTCAAGCAACGGATAGCTTCCTTGTCCACAGCAAGACGTCTCAAGTGATCCGCAACGGTGTTCTCAATTCCTTTCTTGTCTTTGATTTCAATATCAAACTCTTGTAATAGTAAGATTCATCGTATAAGCCTCGGTTTCGCTTCTTTCTTCATTAGCAAGTACCTAAGTGCTGCATAATCAGAAAAGACAACAAATTTTGTACCAATTAGATAAGAGCGAAACTTTTCCAAAGCAAAAACAATTGCTAACAACTCTTTTTCAGTGGTTGTGTAGTTTTGTTGGGCCTCATTTAACGTTCTAGAAGCATAATAAATAACATGAGGTATCTTCCCCACACGTTGCCCAAGCACCGCACCAACCGCATAGTCACTTGCATCACACATGAGCTCAAAAGGCTTGCTCCAATCCGGTGGTTTAATGATAAGGGCTGAAATCAAAAGTTCTTTCAAACGATTGAATGCCGCCATACACTTTCATCATAGTTAAAAACCACATCTTTTTGAAATAAGTTTCAAAGTGGTGATGCTATCTTGGAAAAGTCTTTGATAAATCTACGATAAAAACCTGCATGACCAAGAAAAGAGCGTATCTCCCTCACCGTAGTGGGAGGGTTTAAAGCACGAATAAGGTCTATTTTAGATTTATCCACTTCCAAGCCTTTAGAAGATATTATATGGCCTAAAACTATGCCATGAGTTACCATGAAATGGCACTTCTCCCAATTTAGCACAAGATTTGTTTCAACACATAGTTTAAGGATTAATGACAAGTTGTGCAGGCAAAGGTCAAATGAATCCCCAAATACACTAAAATCGTCCATAAACACTTCGATTATGTTTTCAACATATTCTGAGAAGATACTTACCATACACCTTTGAAAGGTAGCTGGAGCATTGCACAATCCAAAAGGCATCCTTCTATAAGCAAAAGTACCGAAAGGACAAGTGAAAGTGGTTTTCTCTTGATCCTCCGGCGCTATCATAATCTGATTGTAACCTGAATAGCCATCAAGGAAGCAATAGTAAGAGTGTCCAGCTAAACGTTCAAGCAATTGATCAATAAAAGGCAATGGAAAATGATCCTTCCTAGTGGTGGCATTCAATTTCCTGTAATCAATACAAACCCTCCAACCGGTTTGCACACGAGTTGGGACAAGTTCATTATTATCATTCTCCACCACCGTCACACCTGATTTTTTTGGTACTACTTGTACCGGGCTCACCCACTTGCTACCGGATATGGGGTAGATAACACCCACGTCCAAAAGCTTTAGTATCTCCTTTTTCACAACTTCCATCATGGGAGGGTTCAAACGACGTTGCGCATCCCTTGTAGGCTTTGCATCGTCCTCCAAACGGATTTTGTGCATACATACGACATGGATTATACCCTTGATATCAGCAATTGTCCATCCTATGATCGTCTTGTAATTCCTTAGCACCCTTAGAAGTTTTTGCTCATGTAATTCACTAAGATTGTTAGAAACAATCACAGGTAAGTCTTCCTTGTCACCCAAGTACAAGTACTTTAGGTGATCGGGAAGAGGTTTCAATTCTAACTTTGGAGATTTAACAATTGAAGGTACAATCTTTTCATCACTGCATGGTAAAGAAATAAAAGATATATTATGAGTTTCCGGGCATCCTTGTAGTGAATTAAGATCACCAAGGGCTTCCTTGACTTCATTACCACACTCTACGCCATTATCCATGGATGTAGTTAAAACGGTTTCCAAAGCATCATCACCATTAAATTCAAACACTTGTTGTGCCAATGTATCCATAACATCAATGGATAAACAAGAGTGGACATCACTAGGATATCTCATCGTCTCGAAAATGTTGAAACATATTATTTCTCCATCAAACTCCATAGTTAGCGTTCCCTTGTCCACATCAATAATGGTTTTCGCCGTTTTCATGAAGGGACGCCCAAGTAGCAATGGAAGAGACGAGTCCGGCGACGCTTCATTCATCTCTAACACGCAAAAGTCAGCTGAAAATACAAGTTGATTAACCTGCACAAGAACATCCTCAACAATACCCATTGGGTAGACATTAGAGCGATCGGCTAATTGCAACACAATTCCAGCCTTTTTAAGAGGACCTAACTCAAGTGAATTGTACATAGATGCAGGCATAACATTAACGGATGCACCTAAATCCAACATAGCTTTGTTAAATGTGCTGTTACCAATTGTGACTGGAATGTCAAAGCTACCGGGATCTTTACATTTTAGTGGGAGTTTGTGTTGTAAGATTGTCGAAGCATTCTCCCCCACACTTAGCACTTCATTATCTTTAAGCCTTCGCTTATTGGTATACAAGTCCTTCAACACCTTTGCATACTTGGGAACTTGCTTGATAGCATCAATGACTGGTATGTTCACATGAATCTTCTTTAGAACGTCTAAAATCTCCTTTTCTAGTTCCGCCTTCTCGGAACTTGCAAATCTGCGAGGAAAAGGTAAAGGAGGAACATAAGTAGAAACCGGATTTTTAGAGTTAGGAATAGGTACCTCAGAAGTTTGGGGAGAAACATCACTCTTCTCCTCCAAAACAGGTTCCTTTGGTGTTTCCACCTTTTCCGAATCAGTAACTTCGGGTTGCACAAGTTGTGTACCACTTCTCAACGTAATAGCATTGACACCCTCTTTTGGGTTAATAGGTTGAGAAGGGAGTTTCCCACTATTTTGTGCCTTCAATTTGTTTATATCAACCGCCATGGAGCCCATTTGTGTCTGCAACTCCTTGATAGCAATCTTAGTTTCTTGTTGACTTTCCTTAAACATGGTAGAAATTACTTACATAAAAGTTTGAAGCTTTGCATCGATATCAGAACCTTGATTTTGCATCGATTGTTGTGGTTGCTGAAATTGTTGTTGTTGCGGCTGGAATTGTTGTTGTTGTGGTTGAAATCCACCCGCACGGTTGAATGTAGGTTGTTGAACCGCGCCTTGCTTGTTTGCATAGCTAAAGTTGGGGTGATCTCTCCATCCCGGATTGTAAGTGTTGGAGTAGGGATCATACCGTCTTTGTTGATTTGGAAAGACCGCACTAGCTTGCTCCAACTCTTCACCATATGAAGGTAAAATAACCGCAGCCATCTTTTGCATCATTTGCTCCATGTTATCCATCCTTTGATCACGGTGTGATGATGACTCTGTAACTTCATGCACTCGCCTAACCATTGGTTCACCTCTTGTGTGGAATTTTTGCGAGTTCGCAGCCATGCTTTCAATCAACTCGGTAGCTTGGGCCACCGTCTTGTTTACTAGTGCACCACCACCCGCTGCATCAAGAAGATATCTATCACTTGTTTGGAGGCCTTCATAAAAGTATTGGATTATCATAGCGTCATTGAATTGGTGGTGTGGACATCTTGCCACCAATCTCTTGTATCGCTCCCAACATTTATACAAAGATTCTCCTACGTGTTGTTTTATCCCACAAATGTCTTTGCGAATTTGAGTAGCCTTTGACGCAGGAAAATACCTCTCTAGAAAGAGTTTCTTCAACCCATTCCATGTAGTGACACTTTCGGATGGTAAATAATACAACCATTCCTTAGCATTGTCCGCCAAAGAGAATGGAAAAGCTTTCAACATTGCACCATCGGCATTAGTCTCCGGTGGTATCATGGTCGTGACTATGGTATGGAAATCCATGAGATGCTTGTTTGGATCCTCATTCGCTATGCCATGAAACTTCGGTAACTCTCTAATCAACCCCGGCTTGATCTCGAAGGTTGAGTTTGTCTCAATACACCATCGTTGTGCATCAAGCCTATGAGAAGCCAACTCCTCGAGTGTACGATTTGCATCACTCATTGCTTCTTCTTCTTCTTCAACTAGTGGTTCTTCTACAAATGGAACCTCTTGTTCTTCTTCTAGTTGTAATTCTTCTTCCACTTCTAACTTTTGTTCTTCCGTCGTGTCTTGACTTAGTTGGAGTATTGTGCCTCTTCGAGTAGCTATCCCGCACCTTGGATAGTTCCAATCTTTAGAAGCCAGGGATTAGGTACCTGAAAACAATTCTCGCAAACAAGTGAGAAACAAGACAAGAAAACAAAAAGCAAATATGAAAGCAGAAATGATGATAAGAAACTAAAAACTTAATAACAAGTCGTATGCCTCCCCGGCAACGACGCCAAAATTTGACCGGTTGTCAGCCGAGCAAAATATAATCCACTTTCTCACTCAACTAGATATAAATATAGTACGTGATAAGAAAGAGTTCGTTCCCACTGAGAGGCTTTTGTTGTTATAAAATTTCAGTTTCTTAGTAACCAGGGGGGATTTTTGTTTTTATCTAAGCAATAAAAGTAATTGAAGGCAAAGTAAATAATTGGAATAATCAATAAGGAGAAGATATTGATCACGGGATAGTTCATTCACAAACATGTATTTTCATCAATGACTAGAATTGATATTTTAATCTCTCATTTATTAAAAGTCCTAGGATACCTTGATCGCAAGAGTATCCCGTTTATTTCCCGATTTTATCACAAACAACATTAAAAGATGCTATTGTGAAATCTACCTAGAAAGCAACCTAAAGTGTAAAAGCACAATTAAGTTTAACTCCTCTATGAAATAAGACTAATCAATGCAAACAAACGTGTAAAAGCACTAATTCGTTTTAACAAAGATTATGATTCATATGCAATTAAAGAGATGTATCACTAGAAGTATTAATGGCACTATGCTACTTGCAATCAGGAATTATCACTTTTTCGTATAATAACTCTAATCTAGCAATAGAGCGGATTGATTCCGGACTCAACCAAACTAGCATTCAATCATAAAACAATATTAATAATGAATCATAAACAATAAAGTATTGAGACAACTAATTCATTGAATCAAATAACATGTTGGAAATCAACTTTTATCTCATAACCAACAATTGAGTTTAGTTACTCATAATAATGGAGTTCATCATAATCATAATCACAAATAATTCGAAGAAGATGAAAAAAAAACGAAAACCCTAATAGAATCGCCGCTCTCTAAAGTTCCAAGTAGAAAATAATATGTGATACAAGAAAGTAGAAAACTTTTCTTTTTGTAGCCCTTCTTAGGTCAAGTCTTCATAAGCCCATCACCAAGAAGTCCACCAAGCCCATGTAGAAAATATGTCCAAAAAAATGTCACCGGAAATTGGTCGGAAAGTTGCCGGAATTGGCCGGAAAACATCTCAGGTAACCGGCAAAGTCCACCCGGTCATCGGTCAACGAGTCAGAATGGTCAAACTCAGTGAGTCACACTGAGTCAGTCAGTTGGTACCAGTCAGATGAGTCAGGTCTGAGTTAAGGCTAACTCAGCTGACTTGTTCTAAGCCAAAACCATTTCCCAGGCTAGAGCTTTGCTGCTGCACAATGATTGTGCATCACCAACTCTGTAACATCTATCCTTCACTTCCATTTGATTATTGCAGCACCATTTAACTCAGCTGCCTCATTTCTTTGCCTTCAATCCATGTATTAGCCATTGCAACTCCATCTCAGTCATGAACCATTACGAGTTCATCCCCTTCATTCTTCATCTTCTTGACTTTGTGAACAACATCATCACTTGTTCCCTGCTCCAGCTGCAATGCTAAAATGCCTGCGAAGCCAACTCAGCTCACAACTCCACAACACCATTCTTTGCAACACAGCAGCAATTCAACTTCTTTGCAGCTCCTACTTGATTGTATGGCTATAGTTTAGTCACAGAATTCCAACAAAATGCAATCCACATACGCAGCCTAAGCCATACATCATCAGCTGCTTCTCAATTTGTAGCTTCAGTTCCACCAAAATCATCTTAGCTTCCCTGTAAACAATGGCAGCAACATCTCACCTGCAACTCTCTCTAGTAGCTACATAATGCCACAATCCACTGCAATCAACACAAGCACTCTGCAACAATTCTTGAGCCAACAAACTCCAGTTCTACAGCTCCACTAGCCATTTCCCTTGCAGTCATTCATTCTTTTCAATAGAATCGAACACACCCAGTTTTACCAGTGCTCAATCAACACCATATGAAGCTTTTATGAACACCCTTCAGCATATCCTGCGGCATATGAACTTCCCTTAAATCTCCATCTCAGCCTTAACACCACTGTCAGACTCAGCTGCACAGCTCCTAACATTCATCTAATCAATTCCATAGCCAACTGATTCAAGTACAGGCTCTTAGTAACAACACTACAACCCTTGCAATTCATCATAACCAGCTGTAGAGCATTTCTTGTTCACCTGCAACATCACCACTTCCATCTCAGGACCACTCAATCAACTGTTCAGTACTAATCCCTAACACACAGTTCCCTCAATGGAGCAACATCAACCCAATTACAGTTCGAATTCAACCCTTCTGCCTCTATCAGCAGCACCACCTTCTCATCTGAAACCCATCTTCATTTCTGAAATCATCTCGAACCCATTATATCCGCCAGTAACATCGAACCAGTATCAGTTCTGAAACCCTAACTTCTCTGCTTCTATCTACCACAACACAAGATTCGAATGGATTGATACCCAATTTCTCAAATTAACTGCGCCAGTCTTGAAATCAAAGATAGACTCATCACGAATTCAGGCAGCAGTTCCTCAAACGAACATCTCTACCAACCTCAGTTCAACAATCCCATGGCAAATCCACAGCATCTCACAATTTCGATCATCTCATTTGTTTCTGTCTGTTCTTCTTCGTCTTTAATCTAACAGTATCATCAATTCCAACCATCGGCCACCAACAGCACCAGAAATTCGAACTCATTACTCTTCTTCATCTTAATTACCAAACTATCTTCTCCTCTCTTCGATCTCCTCTCTTGGTCTCATGGCTGCTGCGCAGCTTTCTATTTTCTTTTCTCTCAATTTCAACGTTGTCTTAATTTGGGGAAAGAAGAGAAAATGACTTCTCTGAGTTAGGGTTAGAGTATAAGAATTCGGTCTGGATCTGGGTACAACTATGGGCCGCCCAATGACATCCCAGCTAGCTTAATACATAGGTGCCATGAGTATCTAACCGGGTGCTTTTAACACTAAAATGGGTTGCCCCTTTACCTTGGCTGGTCTTCTACTAATACTTGCTTGTGAAAATGACCATTTTGCTCTTTTTGCTCCATTTAGGTATATTTCTTCGTCTTTTCTCCCAAGGACTCCATTGCACCTAATAAACTCAAAGTCACACATAAGAGATGCAATTCACAAGAATAATAGCAAAGAAAACATAAATACTAGATATAAAATTAGGTGTTTACAACACCTATCAGCATACTTAGACGATTTTAGAATTTAACCTCATAAGTTTGCAAACGGGTAAGTTCCGGACTTTGGTCATGTCCGACAGTTCGCAAACGGGTGCGCATACTGTCATTCCGGACCGAACTCAGGTGAATAAGTTTGCAAACGGGTACGCAAACTTAGTTCCCGGACTTTGACAGTTAAAACCGTTTGCATACAGGTATGCATACTTGGTTCCCGGACCTGAATCATTATTACAATAGTTTGCATACGGGTATGCATACTGTGCTATATCCAGACAATGGTTAATTGTTCTAAACTCCCATTTCAATCATTGAAACATTCTTAGAAGACGACAATAGATGTCTCACACAAACTATTAGCTTATAAGCAATTTTCAAGTGATAGAATGATCAATACGAAACATTCTTAGTCTACATCAAATGATTGTCTCACACAAATCATGTAAGATGTTACCAGGTGATTTTCACATGATCATCTTTTGACTTTCGTCAAGGATAATGATGAACGTAGTTAAAGAAAAAACTTTCCAACACATATTTCGAGAAAGATATAAGCGAGTTAAACTCATCTTGAAATATGAAATATGTATAATGTAAATTCTATATAGCTATACGATTTTGTCTCAATAGGAGATAGAATATAATATACTTCTGAGTGATAGATGAGTTCAAGTCTCCACATACATTTTGTTGATGAAGTTTCACAAGCTCCCATTAGTAGTTCTTCGTCTTCAAATTGATGAACGTCGTGAAGTCTAAAGCTCAATTAAACATTCTATCCTAATCCGAGACATAGCTATAAGTAGACTATAAATCAAGACTTATAGTTTTGACAAATAAACTTGACAAACAAGCTTGAGATAGAAACGCTTACGAGTTCGACCGAGCAGTGCTCTAACAATCTCCCCCTTTGTCAATTTTAATGACAAAACTATCAGTACATATGAATTACGTAAACGTTGTAGCTTCTCATCCAAATGCTTGATTTCCTTGGTTTTTCAACATTCCTGAAATTCTTCGTCACTCCAAGTACTCCAGTGATTTTGAACGTGTTCAACTCAGCATCATAGTTGTTGAAGATCCGTAGCCATAACAATAAGAAAACAGATATTCTCAATTATTGTTATTCAGTGTCATAGTATTATTACACAACATCAAAGTTCAATTGTTCACAACTTTGACAATAATACGATGGTGATATGTATCATTCCCCATTAGTCAATACTTCATCTCACAATGAAAACCACTCCCCCTTACATGATGATCCGTAAATCATATGTATGTAGTGTGAACTACAAAATAATTCTCCCCCCTTTTTGTCAATATAAATTGGCAAAGGTACGAAAACTAGCAGGATCATAATGAAATTCTCAAAGAGATTATTCATGACTAAAAGAGAACATATCAATTTTGTTTTGATGATTTCACATAGTCGAAACTTAGTGTATTCATCAAGGAGTTTATAAAGATCAAGATAACTCTTACAATACTCCACAGCCGCACTCCCCACAAAGATTTGGCAATTAATCACAAGTTCAATTAAGAACTTTCCCCCATAAAATGTCATTCCCGAAAGAACAACAAGAGCGACCTTACTTTTACAAGAAAAGAAGGATTTCTTTGGATATTAACAATCACATGAGACATGAATTTATATCCAATAAACTCAATTAAACTAACCACAAACCTTAATGATTAATTTAATTGTAAATGCTAAACATAAGAAAACTTATGGAGCCATAAAATACTTTCACATAGAAGTGGATCAGGGAAAGATCATTACTGCAAAAATATTCAAAAGTTCATTCTATCTTTTATCAATATTTGCATAAAGACATAATAGACTTAACTTTTGACATATATGGGACAATCATAGTTCACAGACGTAAACACACATATCCCATAACATTATTTGCAATATATGAAACCAATAAAGATTAATAATGCAAGATCATCTTCCAAATAACTTAGAATTTAAAGAAATAAATCTAAAACATTGCAAGATGAGAATCGTTGGCAATAGCTATGTGTAATCACAATATCTGTTATTCCAAACCCTAGTTATCCTTCTTAAAACACAATAATAAATTCTCATAAGAAGTTTCCTAGACAAAATAAAAATCAAGCTTCTTTGATAACTTCGTACCTTTGAAAGACTCCATCATAAAAAGTATCACTGATATCCTTGATTCTTTTGACGGTGGAGATTCCATGTTCATGAGTTGGAGCATTTACTTTTCAATTAACAATAAGGGCAAGTTTCCTAGCTTTGATGCAGTCCACGATGAGTTTCTTCTGATTCCGTATGAAGATCTTTTGATTTTCAAGGATTTTGGTCTGACCATCAAAGAGTTGATTTATTTGCAGTTGAACATTTGCAAATTCGACCCTTGAGTCATTCTGAAAAATAATTAAATCCTTGACAGATTCACCAATCCAGGAATTGTACACTTTCCTTCCAATCATCTTTTTCAAGAAAAGTTCTTGAACAAAATCGCATCCTTTAATGTCTTCTTCCATCTCAAGATTCACACCACTTCTTGAGGCCTTGAAGATTTCGCCATTTTTTTTATTAGGGATGGAAAAACAATAATATATATATATATATATATATTTACGAACAAGAGAAGGAAACCCTTGTTATGGAAACCCTATAAACTCCCAAGCAAAAGACACAGACGTACGTGGAACAGTTATGGAAGGTTAATGGATTAGAAAAGATCCAATAATAAGGAAATACACTTTGTTTTCAGATATCTCATATTTCCATAGCTCAATAATTAAAAGGCATAATTTAAATCAGAGCATATGAAAAAGATATAATAGTTAAGACAAGTCAAGATATGACTCAACATTCACAAAAGAAGAAAACAATTATTTCAAACAGAAGACAGATGGTAACCTATAGTATACTTGAGCATCTCTCATAAATCATCCTCGCAACTCTCAAGTTAAATACAAGGATGAAATTACCCAGAGCTACGTAGCAAAGTGAGATGTAATCCCACCATAAATATTAAGAGATGAGTTGTAAATACCATTTGAATGTTTGAGCCTATTATTGAATCTTAGTACTCAATACGATAGAACAAGTAAGATCAAAACACGCAACCACAGAGAAATAATTGGGTTTGGCTTCAGAATCCCAATGAAGTCTTTAAGTCGTTAACCTATAATGGTTTTAGGAAAAACCTAAGTTAAAGGAGAATCGATTCTAGCCGCAACTAGTATCACACAGTAGGTGTGGGGATAAGTTTTCCCAGTTGCTAGAGTTTTCCCTTATATAGTATTCAAATCAGGGTTTGATAACTTTGTAACAACGCAATCAATATTCACCGTAAGATGAAACCAGCTTTAAGATTCAATCTAATATCTTTCCACCGTTAGATGGTCTTAGCTTTTCACACCCAAATGAAATATACTTTCATTTATATATGGGTAACCATACCTAAACGTGTATATTGAATTGGCTCAATAACAGTTAACCGAAGTTATCCACATGAACACTTTTGTGTTAACCATGTTCATCTTAACACTTTTAGATCAAATGATACTCAAATGAATCTAATTGTCTTACTCATATATTTGTTCAATTGTTTATATTCTCATAGAAGTATACAAGACACAATTGAAGCAAAATCGGATTGATTCAAAGGAATCAATTCATGAACATTTTAGCCACGGTATGCAAAGATTGCATTCCTTAATATATAAATGTATTTGTTCATGATTATGAAATCATACTTAGCCGATTTTAGAACTTAATCTTATAAGTTTGCAAACGGGTACGCAAACTTAAGTTCCGTACTTTGGTCATGTCCGATAGTTCGTAAACGGGTGCGCATACTGTCATTCCGGACCGAACTCAGGTGAATAAGTTTTCAAACGGGTACGCAAACTTAGTTCCCGGACTTTGACAGTTAAAAACGTTCGCATACTGGTATGCACACTTGTTTCCCGGACCTAAATGATTCTTACAACAGTTTGCACACGGGTGTGCATATCTATGTTATATCCAGACAATGATTAATTTTTCTAAACTCCCATTTCAATGATTGAAACATTCTTAAAAGATGACAATAGCTGTCTCACACAAACTATCAGTTTTATGCAATTTTCAAGTGGTCGAATGATCAATTCGAAACATTCTGACTCTACATAAAATATTTGTGAGTCTCACACAAATCAAGTACGATGTTACCATGTGATTTTCACATGATAATCTTTTGACTTTCGTCAAGAATAATGATGAACGTAGTTAAAGTAAAAGATTTTCAACACATATTTCGAGAAAGATATAAGCGAGTTAAACTCAACTCGAAATATCAAATGTGTATAATGTAAAGTTTATATAGCTATACGACTTTGTCTCAATAGGAGATAAAATAGAATAGACTTCTGAGTGATAGATGAGTTCAAGTCTCCACATAGCTTTTGTCGATGAAGTTCCACAAGCTCCCCTTAGCAGTTCTTCGTCTTCAATCGATGAACGTCGTGAAGTCTAAATCTCAACTACACATTCTATCATAATCCGAGACATATCTATAAGTATACTAGAAATAAAGATTTATAGTTTTGACAACTAAACTTGACAAACAAGCTTGAGATAGCAACGCTTCGAGTTCGACCGAGAAATCAGTCCACCCGCGTCCAACTCGGGAAAACAACCGGTTTTAAAATTCACCGGCGTTGAATCCGGCTAGAAACAGATTTGGCATCCCAAATACTAGGTAAAATCCACGTATTTGGTGTCTTTGCTCACCCGAGTCTCTCATATATATAGACGCACATAGATGGAGGCAAAATTTGGTGGGCTTGGAATTGCACGACTCTGTTGGAAAAACAGGGTACCGGATGATGAAAACAAATAACGAAAAGAATGTTGTATCACTAAGCTTCAAGGCCTTACGATTCTTTTCAGCAATTATTTTGACCCTTCCCAAATAGTTGGCAGTACAATCGATCAGCGTAATATTGCTTCCAGGATACAATGAAGCTCTAACAACGTTGTTGGATTCAAGAGATGTACTCCCTTGACCCAACCAAGAACAAACAGTAATATAATCTGATGATGCTTAGAGAGAAAGAGAATTTTTGATGTTGTTCAAGATGATTTCAAAGGAAAACAATCACCCTTATTCAAAGAGTATTTGCATCCTTTCAAGATGCATGTTTATCAGCAACAGATACTTCCAATCAGTACCAATGGCGGTCTTTGGGAAAGAACACTTTAGATAGAATTCAAATTGTTTTCAATTCAAATCAAGTCCAGCCGTTTTATAAAGGAAACTACCGGGAAAAAAGATCCGACAGTTTTATAACAGAAACTACCGGGTAGGAAGGTTCGGCCATTTTATAAAACGAACGACAGGGTAACTTATTGATATTATTGAAAATATCCAACATACTCGAGATGCAAGCCACTGCTCAACTAATCTTAACTTTTTTTTTTTGCATATTGCTAAAGAAACACGGAACAGTGCGCAACAAGCAAATAATTCTTTCGCCTTTCTTGAAAGAACCCCGTCCGCTGGCCACATTATAACAACTCCATCAATTTTTTTGTAGGGAAAATGGCAAAATTCCCCAATTTCGAGGATATGGTTGGAAAAATATCCCGAGTTTTCGAAAAACATATAAAATGTCCAATTCGTTAAGGTTTCCATCCAATCCAGTTAAATAGTTTTCTTGGCACGCATATGACTTTGCACATGTGAGAAAAGCACGATAATAACCCTTCGGGGTTAAGGGTTATGAGGGTCAGTGGTGGTGGCGGCGACGATGATGGTGGTGATGGTGATGGTGACGACGATAATGGTCACTCTGGCGGCGGTGGTGGTGGATCTGGTGGTACAGGTCACGGCAGCGGTTGTGAAAATATGATGTGTGTTGCAATCTCAAGGGTTAATTAAGATTTATTTATTTTATTTTATTTTTTAATTTAGCAAAATAATTTTCCTTTACTCATTACGGTTCAGCTAGGTCATTTTTTTTTTCTTTTAATGTTTTTTATATATTTTTTTTTCTCTTAACGAACTTTATTCTGTAAGAAAATACCATTGAGTTTGGTCAAGTCGAAAAAAAATTTCTCCCGGCCAAATTTTTCTCTGAAAATCTATGTGTTGTGGTCGGTTGCAAAATTATATTTTCCTTATTAAAATTTTCTCTGAGAACTTATATATTGAGTTTGGTTACGTCGCAATTTTCTTCTAGCCAAAATTCTTTCTAAAACACATGTACACTAAGTTCAGTTACGTCGCAATTTTTTCTCCTACGCGAACTTGGCTACGTCATAATTTTTTCTTCTTAGCCTACATTTAGTCGATATATTTGGTTACGTTGCAATTTTTTCTCCTAACTGAACTTTCTTCAAATTAATTTTAAGTTACTTCCATTTTTCTTCTTAGCCTATAGTTAGTCAATATATTTGGTAACATTGCAATTTTTTCTCCTAACTGAATTTTCTTCGGATAAATTTTAAGTTACTTCCATTAAATTCGGTTAGGAAAAAAAACTCGCTAACTCGGCTAAGAAAAAATACTCTAGCCTAACCAAACCTAATAGAAAAAATTAAAGAGATTTTAAAATAAATATATTACTCCCTCCGTCCTAGTTTACTTTCCAAAATTGAGGATTTTTTTTGTCCTAAATTACTTTCCAAATTTCATATTTTTCCACTTTTTATCCTAATTTACCCTATGTTGGAATCAGGTTTTAGTATTGAGAATTGTGTAATTCTATTTCCTATACACAATCTTAAATTCTCCTCTCTATATATATCCTTTGTTTTGAGTTCTTCAAGTAAAGACCAAAAAACTAGATATGCAAAAACTATGTATCTTAAATACTAGCTTGGGTAAATTTGGAAAAAAATCTACTCTCTCTACATTTCTTAATATGTGTGCAAAAACCAATTTTGGCAAGTAAACTAGAACGGAGGGAGTAATTAAAATATATGGATAAAGGATTTTAATTTTATTTCATACTTTTTTTTTGATGTAAACAAGAATTATACTAATCAAAAAATATAGTACAACATGTTTAAAATCTCATTTTTATCAAAAACATTGGAAATAACACTAGATTTTAAGACCTTGTGTTGAATGTGAGAGAACTTGTGCCGAAGATGCTTTACTCGAGCTTCTTTTGCTATGTGGTCCGCCGCAGAGTTCTATTTCTTGTTTATGTACTTTACCTGGGCTTGCGAAAGTTTCTTCATTATTGAGTTCACTTATTGTATGGTGTTATCCGCAGTCCAAGGAGAATCTTTGCAAGACTTGTTGATCGTCTCCGCCAAAGTTTTGCAGTCCGTTACTATTGAGACAGTGGATAATATATTTTTACTTAACCATGAAGATGCCTTTAGTAAAGCTTTTGATTCTGCATGAAATGTTGAGGATGACCACTCCGAACCAGCTTCAATATACATAAATGTTTCGCTATCCACAAAATAAAGTAAAAAAGCATATCCCATGGTCGAATCCTCTTTTTTGAAAGATGCATCAATAAATATTATCAAATCCGAAGATAGGTCAGACCATTTCTCTTTGGGGTTATTTATTTTTTCAATCTTAATTAAGTTTTGGATCCTTGACTGAGTATTCTGGTTTAGAAATTTTTTGATTTGCTCCATAAGATGAATCGGGTTCGGGTTTATTTTTTCAAAAACTACCGAACATCTGTGCTTCCAAATGAACCAGCATATAGTAGCTATTTTATCCGTTAGTTGAATGAAATCTTGGTCTGTTATCCACACTTTTATCCAATTTTCTATGGAATCCGAAGTAATTCTATCGTTCACCGCTTCTAGAGAAAGACCAAACCAAATTGCTCTTGCAAAGGGGCAAGTGCGAAAAACATGTTGTTCTGATTCTTGCTCTTGAGAATTACACACTGGACACTCTGTTTTTAATTCTGAATTATGCGCCCCGAGTCTTGAGTTAGTTGGAAGTGCTTTTTGAGATAATTTCCAGATGAATAATTTTATTCTTGGGATTACTTGGATTTTCCATATTTTTTGCCAGTGAAAGGAGGTTAATAAATTAATCTCTTGATCTTGGTTTATGAGAAAGTTATAAACATTTTTTGCTGACAAGGTTCCTGAAGGATGATGTTGCCATCTGACTATGTCTTGTTCTTGTCTTTTTGGAGTAATAGCTAGGATTTTGGCTTTTTTTTCTGGATCAAAATAAATATCAAGTTTTTCTTGATCCCATGTATCCTCGTGAGTGATCAACTCATTTACCCTCTGTGGAACCGGCTCTTGAATATTATTGGGCTTCTGAATAATATTTGTGCTACGAACCCATTTGTCTTCCCAAATTTTTGTGGAAGCTCCATTTTTTACTTGCCAGATAAAATTGCCTTTAATGAGATCCAGACCTTTTTTTTATACTAGTCCAACTCCAAGATAATTTGGAAGATCTAGAGAATTCCAAAGGATGAGAGTTTGGGAAATATTTTTCTTTGAGAAGTTGAGCCCAAAGTTGATCTTGCTCTGAGATGAGACGACTAGCTAGTTTAGTAAGGAGAGTTATGTTAAACTGGTACAGATTCTTGATTCCAAGACCTCCTTTGGATATAGGCTTGCATATGATGGCCCAAGCCCTAATATATCCTCCTCTGCTTTTGGGCTTGTCTTTTTTCCACCAGAAATCTCTTTGGATTTTGTCCATCTGATCTAGCGTTTCTTTAGGAAGAGCTAGCACTTGCATTTGGTAAGTTGGATAGCCTTGAAGAATGAATTTTATCAGAATTTTTCTGCCAGCTTGAGAGAGCAATTTTGATTTCCAGCCTTGAAGAGTGGCATAGTATTTTTGTAACAAAGGTTCAAAATCTTCTTTTCTATTTTTATCGAAGAAGAGAGGAGTTCCCAGATATCTATCATTTTTTGTCAATAAAGTAACTTTTAGAATTCTCGCAATGATTTTCCCATGTTTCGGATGAATTCTAGGACTGAAGTAGATACCATATTTCTGTAGGTTGACCATTTGTCCCGTAATCTCCCCAAATCTTGATAAGATGTCTAATAAATTTTTTGCCTCACCTAGATTAGCTTTTGTGAATAAAAAGCAGTCATCTGCGAAGAAAAGATGAGAGTTCGAGCCATCTTTATTTATTTTAAGGACCGATTTTTTTTTTCAGAAACCGCTTTTTCTAGGAGTCTAGATAGAATCTCCATGCAAATTAAAAATAAGTATGGTGAAAGTGGGTCACCCTGTCTTAGACCTCTGGAAGTGGTAAATTTCGGACCCGGGGAATCATTTAGGAGGATTGAAAATGAGGTGGTTGAAATGCATTGCATTATTAACTTTACCCACGAGTCACCAAAACCTAGTGCTGATAGAGCCGATTTGATGAAGTTCCACTCCACTCTGTCGAAAGCTTTAGAGAGATCTAACTTTAAGGCGAAATAACCTTTTGTGGCCTTCGAGTTTTTCATTGAATGAATTTTATTTCATACTGACCTACCAAAAATGAAAGAATAGTCCCCTTTAAAAATTATGGGCCCAAAAAATCATTCATGAAAGGGAAAATTAGGCGCAGGCCCAAAAAAAATAATATTCTCATTGTCAGACCCACTATTAATTTTAGTTACCGTGGCACCAATAATTATATAAAATTATTAAAAATGTCTGCATGACGGATTATGCATCCGCATGACGAGTTATGCATCAGGGGTATAATTGCCAACGGAACTTGGATATAACATATCTAAAAATCCGCGCCTTAGAATTTCACAAATTTTATATCGTTGGAAATCTTTTTAAGAGAGCTACGCAAGGAGTATAAACAAGAATATCAAATTTTTGTTTTTCACGAAAAAATCGGAGGTGAACATCATTTTAGGCAAAATTTTCGAAAACTTGATACATAACCATTATGCAGCCACCAAAAAAGATGCATAACACATTGACGCATAACGAATTATGCAACCATTTTCTCCACTGCATGACAAATTATGCATTTGGATAACAAAGTTATGCATCTATAACAAGTTATGTAACCATTATTTTGGTTGATTTTAGTGGGTACATAAAAAAATTGATGCATAATGCAGTATGCATCCATATTTACGGATGCATATTAGGTTATGCATTTATTTTCTCGATGCATAAAAGATTGTGCAACAATTTCTCGATGCATAATGCATTATGCAGTCATATTTCGGATGCATAACAGGTTATGCATCCATTTTCTCGACTGCATAACATGTTATGCAGATATTATGCAACCTTTTTTTGTTGGTTTCAATACTAACAAAAAAGTAGTTGCATAACGTGTTATGCTACTATCTCTGGACTGCATAACAAGTTATACAAAAAAAAAAGGTTGCATAACTTGTCATTCACCTACAATAATAGCTGCGTAATATGTTATGCAATCATTTTCGGAACTGCATAACAGGTTATGCAACAAATTTTGTAGATGCATAACAGATTATGCAACCATTTTCATAGCTCATAACGGATTATTCAACCATTATGACTAACACCAACACCGATACATTCGTAGCCTCCCTACCAGAGATGTGTTGATGTATATAATCAAAATTGAGAAATGTCATTAAAACCTAATCTCGAACTATACAAGAACCCTCAAAATCTATATACAATTAGCCAGTTCACGACTAACTTTGACTGCAACATTCTCGTCAGCTACAGATTCAAGCCAAATACCACCTGAAGTTATTATCAACTCGAGCCAATAATTCTCCAGTCTCCTGCACTCTAAATGAGATGACACCACCAGTTTCACTTCACAGTTCCGGTGCTTACCCGTCAACAAACCGATTCCAGCAAAGAACCCACAACGACGGCCATCAATTCTCGACTATTTCCACATTCTCCATCTTTTCTTCGCAGGCACATCATCTCAATCAAGTCTAGTCTCTTAAAATGTCCAATTAATCCCGACTGCAGTTAACTTCTGCTCTTAACCCCAGTTCACGCTACCCCGTTCATTCCTGTACAACATCACCAGCGTCCCACAACCATTTCAGACCCACTTTCCGTTCACAACAAACTCCAGTTCTAGCTTCTTAGTTTACGTCTCTAATCACCAGTTCACCACCACTGACTGCTGCAAAGGCCTTATAAGAAATTCATTGTCGCCCAACTGCAGTTAACTGCTGCTCTTAAACCCAGTTTCACTTACTAGAAAACAAAAAAATCAAAATTAGTAAGGTTCATCCCACCGTATCCTAGTTTTAATGTGGTGACTCACTAAATGTGTATGTGTACCAGCAGCATCCTTAGAATGGTAAATGGAAATCCAGAGCACGTCCCAAGATACAAAGAGCATTTCTATTTTTGCTCTATCAAAATGTATTATTTACTCAAAATCAACGTCTACAGCATAGATGGGAACAATAAGATCCCATCAAACAAATTAAATCTTAAGCCGATGGAAAAACAACTTTGCACTCCGTGAAGGAAGATTGGCTTCCCATTGTGTCATCCAGGCTTTATTATTAAGCAAAGTAAATCCTCCAATGCTCGGCAGCAAGCATCTGGCTCATTGCAGTACCATCCCAATCACAGTATCACCGAAATATCATTCCGAAACCCATTCTTCCACTGAATTCATCTCGGTTCATCAACAGCTGCCACACCTTCGATTCCAACAGCATCATCTATTCATTTCAACAACAAACCCCCATCATTCCCATGAACATCAGCGAAATCCCTAATCTTCCCTGATTCTTTATGGCAGAAAACCCAATTTCTTCTTCATCCGTTTCCAATCAGTCATCACTACAAAACCATTCTAAAATCGTTTGATTTATCCGCCAGAACCGTCTTTTAGAAATCATTTGCAATGGAATTACACTCCAATCGAAAATTGAGATCTAAAGCCTAATCGAAAATTCCGATTCAAAACGAAAATCTAAAAACAAAATCGAACTTGGAGAGAACAAAATAAACAAGAGTTGATAAGAATCAAGAGTAGAAATTGATAGAACTTGGAGAGAACAAAATAAACAGCTTCTTCTTCTGTTGTCTCGCCTCTTTCTCCATTTCTAATTAAGAAAAATAGGGGTCTCCTAATAATTTTTTCCGAAATGGGTGCGCCCCTGAAGTTTTGGGACGGTGGGTTTGACGGTAGGAAAAATCTGAGAAATGGGTGTTGTAGTAGTTTTCACTTCATGAAATAAGCATCTCATTTATTGACTTTCACTCAGGCCCATTACTTAGCTAACAAGCCCAGTTTCAACAAAGCATATTGATCTATTATCAAATATATCATCTGACGACAAGAAACTAATCGGAATCCTAGCGACAAGCTGGGCTCTCCAACACCTTTCTGAATCACGATCCCCAATCTGTGAAAAAAAAGAATTAGTACATTTCTTTTTAAAGTGGATATTCATTAAAAGAATATTCCAAGAGCCCTTTACTAAACAAATTGGTCTAGTAAGTGAAAAAACAACAATTTTCGCTTTCCTCAAATCATTTTTTGCTCTCCCTCTAACACAATTTTTTCTTGGGTTAAATTTTATTTTATAGTGCAAGAGATTAGCACAAAAAGAAATAAAAGGGAGAAAGAGAAAGTACACCAAAAGAGAACGCCAGTGCATCTAAAACAGCATGCCTAGCAAAAGCAGCACTAAACCCAACTGGAAACAAAACAACCACAAGAAAATCTATTCCTACCAGAATAAACAAACAAGCATTAGAGCAACCCGTTGCAAAGGGCAACAATGGAAGATTTAGTGAAATGACAGTAAGACATTGAGAATGGGATATGATAGCTGAAATGGAAAATGGAAGTATGCCTTATGAAGGAAAGGAGTCGAAAGTTAAGGATTATGCAAGGCAAATATGAGATAGTAGATGCATGTATATTACAGTTAAAAATGAGCACGGTAGAACCTTAACAACTCATCATTAGTACAATAACTGAGACAACTCCAATAGAATATACTCACCCATTGGCTGCAGATATGCATTGGAAAGTTACAACACCAGAAAGAATCACAAATGTCTATGTAGGGAGCCACTGTCACACAAACGCCGCCTCCATATAATCCACTGTGTTGGCAACAGAGAGATTAGTGAATTTGATCTGTCAACATGAGAACAAAGGGTATGGAATGCAGATAATGTAGACTAACAAAGAAAGTAGTTAAAAGATGAATAAATCAAACTGTGAAGGATACAAACGAATTTCACAGTGTGATACAGATAAGTCGTGATAATAAAGTAACAATGCAATTACTATGAAGACAGCAAATGGTAAAAATTGGTGAGACACAGAGACATTAAGAGTAAAGGAGGAAAAAATCAAATGAAAGCAAGTTGAAAAATGTTGGTACACATTAAAAGTAAGCAGGTAGAGATCAATCAGGGAGAATTAGGGAAGATTAGCCTTTAGTAGAACCGTTTTCAATCGAAATGCTGCAAAACATTCCCAGTGTGGATGTTTTTATGTGTTGATTGCTAAGTTGGGACATAACATGTATCCCTATAGTTTATTGAAGAACTGAAACACACCCGCAAGCATGAGGACTTCATCAAAAATGAACCCTTAAAGCAATTTCATGTCATCATGTGAGCTATATAAGGTTTGTCCCAAAAAAAAATGCTTAGCTTAGGTTCTATATCTAGCCTAAGAGATAAACTTTAGGAATAAATCGAAACAAGGAAAATAAAAGTTGGAATAAGAATGCTGTACCGTCCAAAATAGTGTCTCCAATCCACATTTTTGATGCTGTACCTGCAGCTCATTGAGAATTCAGCAATTAGTCCTTAAATATCACCAAATTAGATAATCAAGCCACAAACAATTTTGTCGATCTGAATATTACCTGAATGCTCTTTCCCTTAGTTTTGATCAAGTTCAACTCAACCACACGCCAGCACTAATAGTTTTGTCAAAGATACTACATGTGCTACATAATACAGCAATAGAAACACTCAAGTCCATAACATAATCCTTGGTGAAGATAACATTCTAGTTTCAAACCATTTGATTTCTACATCAGTGGTCTATTACTAGAAGATAAAAACAAAACATCAGCGAACAACTAAAAACACCAAATTAAGCAGAGTACAAGTATAACTGGAAGGATAAAAGAAAACTAATCTAATGCAAATGCAGATTTGATGAACACTTCGTCTTCATCGCAAAGCTGCAGATTTTTGGTCTTCAACAAGAAATCGATTGCTTCGTCTTCGAAGTCTAATAGCCAGCCCAATTTGATCAACTCAGATAGATCCGCAATTTGCTCTGCTTTCTCCCACAGAAGTCCCTCAGCTATAACTTCAGAAAAGTAGGTCGCATATGCAATATTTTCCTTAGGCCCAGATGCAGATCTATCCACCTTCTGAGTAAAGAGCTTCATATTCTTTCTCTCCCACCAAATCATTTGGCTGACCTCGACCTTTAAAGTGCGGACGGTACACAGTTTGATGCCATAACTTGCTGTTATCGGTTCTTCAGTCTCAAAGACCATAAGATCAAGAAGATAATTCACCATCTGATGCCTCTTCTCAGAATCAATTTCAAGACAAGGATCTGCAAGAAAAGCAAGTATGATTCTAATAAGACCTCTCTTGATAAATGTACCTTTTGAAGTAATTTGCTTGAGATCTGCAGCATCCAGAACTGAAGATCCTTCTTTGTTTACAGATTCGGAAATCGTCCGAACACCAACGCTAGCAAATATTTCATTCAGTTTACACTTGGTCACAGAAGGAAAACTTGGCTTAGGATACCAAACAAATAAAGGATCGGGAGAAGCCTTCTCTAAACAATCTTGCAGTTGCAAATCATCTGGAATTAATATCGCATCTTTGTCGAATAGAAGAACATCATCTGAGTCTTTACTGCTCACTGGCAACTTCAACAACTTCTCTAAAAGAAGGTTCTCTATCTTCGAATTCCAGTTCTTGGCTATATAAAGCCAAAAAGCCCGGCACTCCACAGGCGTTATCTTCTGTTTTGTGCTTTCCCATTTGTTCCATAACTTGCAGTAATCATCAGCATTAGGATTTCGACGAACACCAAAGGCACTGCAGAAGTAATCAAGCAAGTCCTTCTCGTAGTGCTTTTCTAAAACATTCAACTGCAAGCCAAATAGGTCATCCTTGTCATAAATAACACATTCTTCTGGGAAAACCCATCGCCCCGTGTTACTTCCATTTGGAATAAAGATTTTTCCAGAAGCTTCATTGGCAGGCTCTTTAATAGATCCCTTCTGAGGCTCCCAGTTGAAATGACACAAACATTTGTAGATACGGGAAATAACGGTTAGCTGGGAATGAGACTCTAAATTGCTGGCAATCAACGAACACCCATGTTTAACATCTACCGTCACCCCTGTGGCCTCAAGCTCTCTAGAGTAGGATGCAATCTTGAAACAATAAAACACATCATCGATGAAAGGCCCATCCTCAGGTTGTAATAACACGAACTCCATTTAGAATCAAACATTAAGCAATTTCCCGGAACTTTATAACCCATACGAGTCTTCAACCATCTTCTATTCACACGTTTTAGGAACCCTTCTGGTAAAGCATTGTTCTCCTTCAACAATATCTTAATGCAATTCATAAGGGAAAGAGCACTTTGCGGAGCGATATCACTTGGATTAGGGGGAATATTGAGCCCGGTAACCACAAAATGCATCCCCGAACTGAATTTAGCAACAACTCCAATTTCCTTCAACTCATCTCTGTATTCCAGAATCACCCTACCATAGCCTGTATCACTGTCATCAATCAGAGGAAGTGACACAATGGGAGACAGGCTCTCCCAATCAGAATGAAACATTATAGAATCCTTGGGGACTCTTGTGCCTAGACGGGTCTGCAGCCACCTCTCCTCACGTAAACACTTGTTGACCTTCTTTGGTAAGCGATGGGAGTTTTTTTTAAGCTGCTTGTAACATTCAAGAAAAGATAACACGTTTTCCTTGGTAATGGATGATGAAGATGCATGCTGCTTAAACTGACAAGCAAAAACCTCGGCTGCTTCGTCAAAATCTACTACAACCCCAAGTTGTCTTAACTCATTCTTATAAGAAACTATAGTAGGTCCATAATGTTCTTCGCTGATTGAAGGAAACCCATTAAAAACCTTCAGAAGGCATCCCCATTCATCATTGAAAAGAAAACATTCACTTGGAGATTTTAAGACACCAGTGTGTAACCATTTTCGGTCTTTAAGCACTTTCACAAATGCAGATGAGTTGGTGTGGCGAATACATTCCAGTATCAAAAAGGTTGCTTCTTTTGTAAGTGATACAGGCATTCTGAAGAAGTCGACAACAATCTGGTAATTCTTCTGAAATCCAACCTTCACACCGAGCAACTTAAGCTCGGCCTTGAATCCAGAAATATCCTCCCCATAATAATCATTATCGATTAAAGGAAGACTACTGATTTGTGAAGCAACTTTCCATTCTGAATCAAATAAAATGGAATTAACTGGAGATAAGTGACCATTCAACGTCTTTAACCAGCTACCTTTTTGAATGGGCTTGATGAAGTCATCAAGAGGTAAATAGTTTTCACCCAAAAGCCTTATGAATTTAAGTATCGAAAACACATCCGACTTCGTTAAATTTGAGTTAGCTGCAAGAGACATGAGGCGCTGACCCATATATTTACATACTTCTCGGGATTCGAACATCACACCTACAGCTTTAAGCTCTTCCTTGTACTCATTGATTCTACTACCATAGAACTGAATATCAACTAATGGAATATCAACCAGCTCAGACCCATTTTGTAGTAAGCTGCCATCTGATGTGGTAAGGAGGAATGATTGTGATGGAGCTACGTAGCTGTAGCTCGTCGAGTCACCCAAACATGTCCTTAACCAACATCCCTCTCTTATGGATCTCAAGAAATTCCCTTCAACCAGCTTTCTCCCTGACCTCAACTTACGAATCCACTCTAATAGTAGATAAGTATTTGCTTTGGTCAAAGGAGATCTGACAGTAGGCAAAGGGTCATCAGGAGGACATATGTTGGGGATATCTGAGGCTCGAATATGTTTTTCCAGAAATGCCATCAGTTGTTTCTCTTCTGTATGTAAACCAACAAAATTTCCACTACTTGAGTAATCTTCGGTTAATTCAACATAATGGTTTCCTCTCCACGGGTTTGTGCCCATCAATGCAACCCAATTACTATCACGAGCTGGAACAAGAACCCCACTTCTTTGTGTAGTAACACAGCCATACTTGTCAACCAATGGCAATTTTTTGCACAAGTGATTCACTTCTGCTTCTGATAAATAGTTACCGAGCAATGACTGATATAAGAAGTGCGCAGAGGTAATGACAAGTTTACTACTAGCATTGTGGACTGAATTTAAAAGAAGAGCTGCATACTCAAAGACGCTAAGAACACTTACTCCCGAACTAATTAGCCAACTCCTTACTGTCTCCCTCTTTGGAAATGACAGCAAAGCCTCTTGAGTAGATTTGGGAATGAAATAATATTTCAATGAACATCGTAATTCACCATTCCAGTCAATAAGCCAAGATATATAGCGAGAATCGTTTGACAAACAGATTGTCATGCCCTGCTTTGATGCGTCAGCTATGCTCAATAAAGAGACAATCCTATCTTCACCAATGTATTTCAAGAGAGGTATTTTCTTGATGCTTGTATTCTGGAAGTGCGTACCCCAGTGATGAAATAGAAAGAATAGGATCTCAATATATAAATCCTCTGATACTCCCAAGACAAGATTAGAACCTTGGATGCATTTGGCGTACCATTCATTATCCATTCCTTAAACTTCCAAAAAGTTCAACACGTTATCATACACATTGTTATCAAATGCTGAACTCAGAACATATTTCCCATGGGTCGACAAATTATGTAAGCTCACACCTTGCTTTTCTGCCTTCAACAAAATATTCCAGAAAGCAGGCAGAATTCTACCAACTTCAGCAGGCTTGTAAAAGAATTTCTGTGCACTGTTTGATTCTGATGGTAAAATGTTCTCTTCCATAAGTTTCATTTTAATCGAATGTCTTACCGTGTTTAACTGTGGATATGAAGAAAGATTTATCGGTAGGAAAGCAAACATATTTGCAAGAGTTGATACTGGAGCTGCTACAGATGATTTGATAAGAGAAATGAAGGCACTGATAAAAGCCGATGGCACACAATCAAGAATACCCAGGTTCCATTTGTTGTCCAGTAAAATAGTTTCCCTGGATGATGCTAAAACAAAATCAGCTTGGATAATGAAGGGAAAACTTGTAACCATATCAGTCGGCAAAAATGCATAGATGCCGGGTGAACTCATCCCTCTATTCAGACGTTGCCGAATTGGAAGTGCCAAAGTGATAACCCACTCCTCTACTTCCATTCTCCTTTCCACTTTGTTTTCCTGTTTTACAGGAAATCTTTGCCTCCACATATAGTAACTACATTCTCCTTCAGACGAAGTACTATTTTCCTCGGCTGAGAGATGCAGAGTGTACGACTCAGCACTAACATTTTTCCTAGAAACAAATTCCGTCTCACTGGATATTGAGACCTCGCACAATGTATTGAGCTTGGGATCTTGGTTAGCTTCTCTAACTGAAAGCCTTTTGATTTTAGAGAGGAACAACAATACTTCCGGGTGTATGTTCGATAATTGCTGCTTTACAGGATGAACTTTATCAGACTTCAGAGGTAAAACAATGATTGTGGTCGGAAGAGACCTTTCGGACCCATAGATTTGTTGTATTTCAGCCACTGTGGGGTGCTCCTCCACCCATTGAGGGACTATGTACCCAACATTGCATTGAGGACATGGATCTTCACTGAACTTTATCTGATACCCATTGCTGAAGATATATGGCTGAGCAGTGATCAGAAACACTCTTAAAACCAATACCTACAAATGAAAACAGAAATTAGTCGAAGTACACACATAATTTTCAAGGCCTTATGGAGAATTTCAAAGAGCATCACCAGTGAGCCCCTTGAAATGCTTAGGGAAGCACTCTTGTAGTCTTGTATATGGTTTTGCTCTTGATATGAAAAATCGGAACCAATGACTTAAGCTGATAATTATCCTATCAAACGAAAGCAATACTAGAAACAAAATTACCTTTCTCTCCAATGTAACCGCGCTGCCTATGTCCTTTTTTAGTCGAACGGCCAACACCACAAATGGAATCAATGTTTTTCGATGAAAATCCCTTTTCGTTGTTGCATACTAAAAGAGTTGCAGGAGCACCAGTAGCTGTAATATCAGTAGTCATAACAAACTCTGACGACGGTTGCACCCCATCTGCATACTCATTATCTTCAGCATTCTGCAAATTCAATCGTCACAACTTCATTTAGTGATTGCACACTCCACCGTAAGGATTAAAAATTTGCACAATATAAATAGAGAAAGAAATAAAAGTATTTGTTAGAATTACCCCCTTCCAAATGTAATTATCTATAACGCAAGTTGTTTTGAATGCAGCGTTATGGGTCGGAAAAAGAAATTACAACTTAGATTTGGGAATCTATCCATTTTTCCATAATGAAACCAAAGTTTCATGTTCCATTTTGAATTAGAGTTTAGAGACGTAGAAAAAAGGAGGCTGAATCAATTGACTATCACCCCTAGCCTTCGAAACTAACGACGCGCGGGTTCGATTCCCGCTACCCGGTCTATTTTAATGCAAAACTATGCCTCTTTAGACTTTAATAGCTGCAATAACTTACTCAATTACCAATCTAAAGACAAATTACACAATCAAAGCGATAACAAAACCTTATTTTAGCAATCCTTTAATGCACATTGACACTTCACTTCACTTCCATTAAATATCAATTTCAAGAGCAACAACAATTAAAACTAATCTAAGAATCCAATATACCTGAATGATTTCCATAAGGAAATGAACATCTTTCGCATAGAGTTCAGCCGATAGATTCTTGACTGCTTGGTGAAGATCCTCAGTCAAAAGATTAGGTTCCTTAGCTCCTATTGAAAACTTCCCTTATATCTTCTATATGCTCTTTCGGTGATCTCGTCGCCATCGTAAACCTGCAGTTACTACATGCAACAATCAGAACCAACTTCGCGGGAAAAAAAAAACAACCACAAACAGATCAAAACAGAGTGTTACCTGAATCAAAACCTAGAGGATGAAATTCAGTTCACTATACAGAGAAATGTTTGTGATGATAATGGATTAGTGAGGGGGATTTATAGGTGTGAAAGGAGAGAGGATTGTTTTTCGTTAGGTTTTCTCTATAAACACTGCGACATCTGTATTCCTCTCCTCTTTTCCCGTAAATATAAATATATAGAAAAAAAAATGACCAAGTAGGACGACTAAACTGAGAAGACCGGACCTTGACAGTTGACACCTTTTGTGTGACCCACTCCTAGTTAGCAATTCGAGACGACAAAGTTACATAGGGCTGCCAACGAAACCTATCGAAACCGTAATTGGCCTAGTCGACATCCTCACCGACCGAAATTACGATACCGATAATTTTTATCGCAATTCTGATACCAATAATTTCCGGTGGAATTCTCAAAATCCTAGCTAATACCGCTTGGTTAAGGTTATTAGTTACCGGTAAAAATTACTGTATGTACACTTTTCATCATCCACCACGTGTACAGGAAGAGACACGTGGAAGGCATGCAAAACGAGATATCAAAACATGATAACAAGCATCTCATCAGAAAATGTCACCGGTCAGCAGATCTGACGGTCAGGGACAGAGGATCACAGAGGTATGATGGCTTAGAGGAGCACCAGATAATACCCCTTGGGTGTTAGTACATCCAATCCCGAGGAAGATCCCAGATCAACGGCTGAGAGAGATTTTGACTGACAGGATGTGACTAGACTAAGAGACACTTGTCTGACACGAGCAGACATCCATCTACCCGCATTAAATACCAAAGAGATATACACGTGCCAATCAGCTCGTGGAAGAAGCGAGGATAACCCTTCGTATTCAAGCTTAAACCGCAGCATATGCCGAAGACCTCTGCGTAATGGGCACAAAGCACAAGAAGATAAGGTAGCAACGGCACCTCAGAAGTAGGACCCACGTTCCAACCTTATAAATACCCCTCTCCACTAAGAGAGAAGGGGTCGACCAATCCAGAGCAAAAATAGGAGAATATAGGAGAGAGAAATAGGAAGAGTAAGTGATCCCCCTACTTCCGCAGACCTATGTGTATTCTAAAGTCATTTGACTATCTTTGTAATCATTCAATACATAGTGAAGCACCAGCCCCGTGGATGTAGGTCTTAATGCCGAACCACATAAATCTTTGTTTCATTTATATTTCAGCACTTTACATTCAGCATTGAATGTCATGTGCTTTACATTTATATTTGATTCTCTGTTTACCCCTTTATACGAACATTATTTATGATAATATTCGGCTAGACAATGACAAGCCCGAAGGCTTAGAGTTGATGAATCGATATAATCATCCCCTTTACATATACGACGTACAATTTCAGAATTAGAATGTATGCGAATATTGTTTGTGAACACATGGATGGCTTCGAGATTTATGTGTTCACAATCTGGCGCTAGAAACAGGGACTTTGTCCCGGTAAAAGATTTATCCTATCATGTGATTTCACCTTAAACGCACATTATGGTTGTGCTCTATTTTGGGCTCAGCGTGCTTTCAAAACCTTTTTTATTCTGGGTTCATGGTCTTTATTTTCACAAACACCATTTCAAAGCAGACAAATTCACGACTATCTATCACAGATTTGCATGTGAGGCGTTTTTCTTTTTAAGACTAAGACTTAATAATCGGATTCATGAGTTTTCGCTACAGATCTGCCTTTTCAAAAGTTTTCCTTTTCAAAAGTAGTATGAAAACAAGATCCATGATTGTTTATTAGAGGATTTGTATTGCGAAAACAAGACCGATGAAATCTTTATGTTTCTCTTTTATTAAGGCCCTTGGGCAGCTTATTTCTTTTTATTCCACAAATTTTGCGGGTACAAATGACACTAACCTGATCCTTGTGGATATCTTTGGTTCTCTTTATTTATTCCCCTATGCAGAAAAGGACTAAAAATGGAAAAGACACTAGAGGCAGGAAAAACCAAAGCCTCATTAAAGGAGACACCAAGGACTACCCCGGTCATGACCCGAAGTAAGCAGAAAGGAGACAAAGCTAAAACAGCTAATCAGAGGCAGGATGCTGCGGAAATCACCTCACCTATGAACACTAACTCCATTGCAGTCGCGGCTCTCAAAGCAGCAGCCACAAAGAAAAATGCAACTGTTGCGGCCCTCCAGGCTGCAGAAGCTAACAAAACTTTGGTTTCAAACCAAGTCCATCAACAAAGAGAAGGGGTGGCAGAATCTATGACACATCAGTCCGCGCATCCGCCAGCCTTCGGAATGTCGTCAACCAACGGTCAGAATCAAACCATACCAGTAGTTTTAGCACCGCGGGTGGAAACTCAACCGAGGGGACCAAACCTGGAGATACCAACAATTGAAGTTGATCCTCTACCACCCTTAATACACACAGTAAACGAAGGGGGAACCATGGCCGTAGGGGTACAAGCCGGAACTCCCAATCAGGGATCTAACCAGTCCCACCGACTGATGGTAGAGCTCGAAGAATTGAAAAAAGAGACAGCAGGTCTATGCAGATGTCGTAGCTCTTCTGGACAGAGAGAACCAAGACTTAAAAGATCGTATTTCCCAAAGCACGAAGACCAGCCAACAACTGGACGAAGCAAATTCTAAGGCACCAGAGCCTAATCGAGACCGAAAAATCATCCTAGCAAACGCCGCTAGGGGAATCAGCGCATCTGATCCGGATTATGCCGCCAAAGACTCAGATTATTATGACAGTGAAGATCGAAGAAAGAAACGCTCAACTGAGCACGAGAACGTGGGACATTACCGCGCAATGGAAGAGCTGCGTGATGAGATGATGGCTGAGATCATGCAGTTAAAAGCCAGACAAGGCGGAGGAAGGCTTAAATAGGTGATGAAAGAGGCTAACTCCACGCCCCTAACTCATCGCCTGACAAATACCCCTATTCCGCTGAAGTGTCCTGTCCCAACTTTTGAATGCTATGACGGAACCAGTGATCCCGCGGCACATATCTGGTATTATAATCGTATCTTAGCCCGATGGAGTCAAAACGACGCCGTCCTCTATAGGTATTTCCCATCAAGTCTGAAGGTATCGTCTTTGTCTTGGTTTGACAACCTTCCACCTGATTCCATCAACTCCTACGATCAACTCGCAGAGAAATTCTTGAGGACCTACATGTATAACAAAGATGTCAACACCGGAATGGATAAAAAAATTTCTCTGGCAATTGGTTACAAGGAGAACATAAGGGAATACACCAACAGATGGCATAAGATCTGCCAAGCTATAGGGAGTGTGGATCCCGTAGTAAGCATCAACTGCTACAAGTGGGGATTAGACCAAATGAGTCCATTGTTTGTTGATATCCACGGAAGCGTACCTAAGACAGAAGGAGATCTTCGAATAATTATTGAGAAGTATGCTCGTCTTGAAGAAATCCAGCGTGAGAACCCGAGGACACAAACGCAGAGGTCTCACCGTACCAATTCCGCAGGACAAACCAGCGGGGCTAAAAGAAATAGCTCAGTGGAACGACCGCACGAAGATAGGAAGGAACGAATAAATGAACGACAAAAATACGATCAAAATTTCGAAGATCAGGTTTATACGAAGCTCAATGCTAGCTACGCTCGGATCTTGCGAGAGATCAAAGGAAGGGAAAATTTGGAGTGGCCGTGGTCTAAGGGAAAACATCCCCAAGGACCGAGAAGTCAAAAGATTACTGTGAGTATCATTGCTTCAATGGTCACCAGACCGAGAAATGCAAAAATCTCAAAATAATGATCCAAAAGTTGATTGATGCTGGCGAACTCAAGCAATACATACGAAAGGAAGTCACCGAGGACAGATCCAAACGAACCAAGCAAGTCCAACTTCCGGAGGGAAACCGCACAATCAACACCATTTCGTGTTCCGAAGCCGTAGGGCCCTCACTTACTGAGCAGATAGGAAAGAGGCTACGAAAGCAATTCGAAGACCACTGCAAATAATATAAGATTGATGGCGTAGAGGTGGACGAGCACGAAGAGTGGATGGACGCACCTATCATCTTCGATACTGAAGATATCGAAGAAGATATGGAAGACAATAACGATCCCTTGGTCCTCACACTACCAGTGGCCGGATGTAACCTCAAAAAGATCCTCATCGACGGGGGAAGCTCAGTTAACGTTCTATTCTACGACGCCTTCAAACGGATGAAACTCCATGATGAGCAGCTGATGTCCTCTTATTACACCATCTACGGGTTCAACAGAGAGCCCACAAAGCCATTGGGAGACATCGTGTTGCAGGTGAACGCCGGGCCCATGAAAGTAGAAACACGGTTCAGCGTGGTAGACGCTCCATCCCCCTATAACGCCATTATTGGACGAAAATGGGTACATAAACTCAAGGGAGTGGCAGCAACTTACTACCAATATCTCAGATTCCCTACACCCGAGGGAGTAATGGAAATCAAGGGAGATCGAGTCTCTGCAAAAGAGTGCCAGGCCACTCAGGATCGTATCAACAACGAACAGGAAGAGCAGCGAAAAACCTGAAGGACCAAAAATAAAGAAGCGGCGAAAGAAAAGGCCATAGACCTGTTCCTCAAGGAAACCGCGGGGAAGGGCTTGACAAAAGATGATAATGTTCTTAACACAGAGGCAAGTACTTCAGCAGCCAACGAAGGACATAAACATACCAAATAACAATTAAAGAACGTCCCAGTCCTTGGGGACCCGAAGCCGATGTTCACACCAGTGGAGCCCGTAAAAGAAATCAACATAGGAACGGAAGAAAATCCGAAGATGATCAAAGTAGGGACCATAATGGACGAAGAAATAGAAGCTTCCTTAACCAAACTACTTAAAGAATACGCGGATGTATTCGCCTGGAAGTTAGGAGACATGCCATGGATTGATCCAAAAATAATCCAACACGAGCTGCGAATCAAACCAGGCACGCCACCTTTCAGGCAGAAAATAAGAAAAGTTGCACCAGAGTATCATAAGGCAGTAGAGAAAGAACTTCAGAAACTACTAGAAGCAGGCTTCATCAAGGAAGTCAAATACCCAACATGGATCTCGAACATGGTCATCGTCCCTAAGAAAAATGGAGGGGTTAGAATATGCATCGACTTTACTAACCTCAACAAGGCATGTCCAAAGGACAGTTATCCCCTACCGATCATAGATCAACTGGTTGAAGCAGTGGAAGGGTACGAAGAGCTGTCATTCATGGATGGATATTCTGGTTACAACCAAGTAGCCCTGGCAGAAGAAGATCGACAACACACAGCATTCTACACCCCGCATGGCCTTTATTGCTACACTAGAATGCCCTTTGGACTTCGAAACGCAGGGGAAACTTACCAGAGAATGGTCGATGCTATCTTCAATCCATGGATTGGTAGTACCCTAGAAGTCTACGTTGATGACATGCTCGTCAAAAGTAGGCTACACAAAGATCACCACCAGGACCTGAGAGATATTTTCGAATCAATGAGGAAACATCACATGAAAGTAAATCCAGAAAAATGCACCTTCGGTGTCACCTCAGGGAAATTTCTCGGATATCTGGTAACAAAAAGGGGTATTGAGGTAGACCCCGTGAAGATTCAGGCCATAGTGGAAATACCTTCTCCGAAGAATTTAAAAGAAGTGCAAAAGATCAATGGATCCTTAGCAGCCTTGGGCAGATTTATTTCCCGATCCTCGGACAAATGCAAACATTTTTTCAATATTCTCAAAAAAGGGAGCAAGTTTTAATGCACCGCAGAATGTGAAGAAGCCTTCCAAAAAATCAAGGAATACCTGGATTCAATTCTAATCCTACAGAAGCCTGATCCTGATGAGGTTTTGGCATTATACATAGCAGCGACAGAAGACGCAGTTAGCGCGGTGTTGGTCAAAACCAATACGAAGATAGAACAACCTATCTATTATGTCAGCAAGACCCTCAATTCTGCGGAAAGGAATTACACGAAGATCGAACAACTCATCCTGGCATTAGTATGGGCTGCTCAAAAGCTGAGAACCTATTTCCTAACTCACTTCATCCGCATCCCATGCAAAGCATCATTGGAAGCAGTCCTCAAAAGCGCAGGAAAAGTAGGGAGAATAGCCAAGTGGAACACCCACCTGGACCAATTCAACATCATCCATGAAATTCAACACTCCCAAAAATCCCAAGTATTGGCGGATTTCTTAGCAGACCTCCCCCTGGACAACGATGAAGAGATTAGGGGCATACCAGAAGCCGACGAGGAAAGAAAGGATCCAGTTGATGTCCTCGAACCCACGAGTCAAAGACGATGGGAAGTCTTCGTTGATGGTTCCAAAAATAAGGAAGGGGCAGGAATAAGCATTGTCATCACCACCCCAACTGGAGAAAGGATCGCACATGCACTCAGGTTAGAATTCAAAGAGCATACTAACAACATCGTCGAATACGAGGCAGTCGTACATGCCCTCCGCTTGATAATAGAGATGGGGGTAACTGATGTAATACTGACAAGTGATTCGCAGCTTGTCATACGACAAATAGGGTTTGAATACAATGTATACGACGACACCCTCTCAGCTTACATGGCCTTGGTCCAAACATTGGCATCACAAATTCCGAACATCCAGTTCAGGCACTTGTGCAGAAGAGATCTCAGGCACGAGGATGCCCTAGCATATATATCATCCATGCTGAAGGACAAGAATATCGAAGCTATCAAAATAACAAGGGTATACGAGCCTTCGATTGCATCACAATTTTCCTTTGCTACAAATCAAGATATAGTGGAAGAAAATATCGAAGATCAGGTAGGAGAAGACATCCATAACGATTTTGACGAAGAAGATATCCTGTCAAGAGCAAATCAAGACGAAGATTTCAGCAACGAAGATGATTGGAGAATGATGATTGATGCGTTTCTCAAGGATGGAACCTTACCCGCGGATCATAAACAAGCCAGGAAAATACTCTCCAAAGTAGGAAGATATGATCTTCGGGATGGGGTCCTGTACAAGAAATCTTTCCTCGGACCGTTACTACGTTGCTTATCCAGGAAAGAGGGGCATCGAATTCTAAACGACATCCATTATGGCGACGCAGGGAATCCTAGCGGCATGAGATCACTAGCCGACAAAGCAAAAATGCAAGGATATTATTGGCCCACAATGATACAAGATGCTGCAAGAATGTCCCTACGATGTGAAGAATGTCAGTGTTTCGCCAAAAAGATACACGCACCAGCAACAACGTTGAATTCTGTGGATAGTCCGTGGCCATTTGCAAAATGGGGCATAGATATCGTTAGGACTTTCATCGAAGGATCAGGGAAAAGACGATTTTTGATAGTAGCCACGGACTACTTCAGTAAATGGGTGGAAGCCAAAGCCTTAGCTAGGATCAGAGACGTGGACGTGTTTACTTTCATATTCCAAAACATCATTTACAGGTTCGGCATACCAGCGGAAATCGTGTCCGACAATGGTAAACAATTACAGGGGAAAAACATAGACATGCTCTTCGACACTTTCAAAATAAGGAAGAACAAGTCCACCCCCATATACCTTCAAAGCAACGGACAAGCGGAAGCTACTAACAAGACCCTCGCCTTTATCCTCAAAAAGCAATTATACGAACACAAGGGGCGATGGTGTGAACAACTACACAATGTATTATGGGCATACAGGACAACACGAAGATCTGCCACTGGGGAGTCCCCATTTCTCCTCACTTATGGAGCTGAAGCAGTCATCCCAACAGAGATCCTCATGCCAACCACAAAGACCGAAGCATGGGATAAAAATATCACAATTGACATGATGTTAGAGAGACTGGACGACCTGGAAGAAAGGACGGAAGCAGCATTGCAAAATATGGAAAATTATCAACGAAGATTAGCGAGAGAGTACAACAAAAAGGTTAAGCTTCGAAATTTTGTAGAAGGGCAGTATGTGCTAAGAACAATCCCGCGGTATCAACGAGAGAAGAAATGGGGAAAGTTAGCACCTACATGGGGAGGACCCTTTATAATACACGACATTGCGGTAAACGGTTCCTACTATCTTCGCAATCTGAGAGGCGAGGTCCTCCGACACCCTTGGAATGCTAAATGGCTCAAACTGTACTACACATAGGAGCAGCGCAACTTTGCATCTGCGTGAAGAATACCAGAAGAAGAAGGCAGCGTAACCGCTCTACATGTTTCTATCTCTGGAAGAGGAGTAGCAGGACTCAACCTATCAATCAAACAAACTTTTTGGGAAATCTTCAAGCAAACGAAATGGTCAAAAGTCCCGCTGGGTGAACGCATGTACTTTACATAATAAATTAACAATATTGGGCAAAGTAGTTAATCTACAATCTCTCAGGGATCCCCTATCAGTGTCTATGAGTGTAAGACCAGGGGGAAGGCACCCAACAGAGAGAGATACCCAACCAATTTTAAGGCAGCGAGTCGACGGAATGGGTGCATGTAAATATTTCAAATAAGCATCCCATATCCTAGAACGCTGCCTCGGCCCCCACCGTTTGGGAATCCTCTGGCCCAGGATTCGCCAGCGGGGTGACAGGTCTCAAGACGATCACGAAGGTATTTACCTTCGATGTCGCACCCAAACACTCTCAACTTTTTACAAAGCAAGTTATTTCTAATTTAACGCTTCACAATACTTAAAATAAAAATGAATTGATAACGCAGGTATGCCAAAAGGATGATCCATTTCATAAAGAGTTGATTACAAGTTCAGCAAATAAGATAAAGCAAGAAACACATCAAAAAATGATCCGAAATTATATAATCAACAAGGATCAACTTTCTATGACTAATAAAAGAAATCTACTTGGACGATACAGCTCCATCAACAGGGTTGTCTTTACGAGATGAAGGTACGCTACCACCTGAAGAAGGCCCAGAAGAACCAGGCAAGGGCGCGGGAAGGGGACGACGCGGATAATTCTTGACAAGACCATCTTCGACTTTAAGATCAAGTTCAATCTTGTCTAGGACTTTGTTGGTTTCTTCAGACAACTGACATCGAGCTTTATAAGTAATAACAGCGGTCCGCTGGTTGGCCTGAGACAACAATGCAGATAGGCGTTCCGCCTATTTGGAGGCAATCTCTGTTGCTTCCTCACGAGACGCGGCCAACCCTTTGAAATAGTTGGCTTGTCCTTCCTGCTGCACTAAGGAAGATTGAGCTTTTTTAAGCTCATCATTTGCTGCGTGAAGCTGTCCCTCGAGTGCTGAAAACAAGAAATACCAAGGGGTTAAAACAAAGAAATAACAGAATCACACTCGATAAAACGAGGTTATACCTTCGACATTAGTCGAAGCCTCTTCATACTCATTAACAACTGCGTCCCGTGCCTCATCAAGAAAGTCATATTCGTCGGATAGTTTCTTGTAATCCATTTGAAGGTTCGTAAGAGCAAATTGACTCGCGTCTAAGTCTACCTGCTTCATTGAATCCAAGTGACGAAGATGGTTGACTTTATCATTCATCTCCCCCATCCTTTTATGGAGTTGATACACATTCACTTCAAGATCTCTCTCAGACTCCACTTGGCGAGCAACATCAGCTCGAGACGCTGCTAGGGCTTTACTAAGAGCGCCAACCTCAGCCCTAGCATTATCTCTTTCCTCGGTAAGATGCAGCATACTATCCCTAACCCCGGGGCCTAAGAAAGAACGAGCCTGTTGTAACTTTCCTTCCAAAAAGCGCACTCTAGCCTCCAAGTCCAAAGCATGTCCTCGAGCTTCACGCAAGTTTTCACGCGTCCATAGCAGCGTACCATTAAACAGACGACGGTCATGATTGTACTTATTTTGCATATCAACCATCAGTGTTCTCTTTTCACGCCACTCAGCTGCTAAGGCGTTGTGCTCATCAGCACGAGCGTTCAACTTTACGGCTTCGCTTTTCAACTTACCCACCAACTCTGCAATGCGGGATTTCTGTCGCTCCCTTTCTTTCCGAAGCCATATGAGATCGGGGACTCCACCCACTGAAGATAGGGTGGGGAGACTCAGAAAGAACACCAAAGTACAAATAGGGAATCACGAGGAGTGAAAGATCAATAGAAAATACGAACCTGTGAGGGACGATACATTTCTACGAGCTTGCTCCAATTCGTTGCGGACGAAAGCAAGTTCCGAACGGAGACTCTCCTCAGCATTACCCAGCCGTTCCTTTTCCTTAAGGTGACCCCTCAGTTCACTTATTTCCATTTCGGCCGCAGATAGTTCTTCTTCTCTATGACGAAGCTTAGCCTCCAACTTTAAAGACTTTTCTTTAAAGAATTGGTATAAAACATGGTTACAATGTTCGCTCCTCATCATCTATATCACAAACAACAAACATTATTATACCCAAGGGATCAGATATCGCGAAGAATACAATGTTCGGATATCATGAGGGAATCAATACAAGGATTTACCTCTAAGACACGCTGCTGGGGAAAACCGTATTGGTACCCATCAACTATGGCCATCATATTAGCAACAGAGGAGGGAGGGTCAACCACTAGGTTAGCTTACGAAGCTCTCAGATTCTTCTCCCACATCTCAGCAACGCGGGCTTCAGAAGACACTTGCATCATCTGACGACTATAAGCGTCAGAATTCTTCTCACCAGGGACCAATGGGGCAGGGTTGGGACGAACATCAGATTTTTCTTCTTAAGCCAAGCCAAAATGGCATCTTCGCCTTCAGGCATTAGTGAGTAAGGGAAATCCTCTGAAGGAGACTCAACCGCAGACTTCCCTTTGGTTGTTCTCCCCTCACTCGCGCAAGTCTCGACATCACCATCCTCAGTATGACCACCTGCGTTTTCATCCTGCTGACCAGTAGCACCTTCTTTACCAAGATCCCCAAGTACATCCCAATCATCATTTGGGGAAAGCAATGAGAAGTCTTTGGCAAGACCCATGGAAGCGTTCACATCAAAGGATTCCCCCGCGGAATATATCATACCAAAAGAAAATTCAGGGGAAATAACGGGAATAGTACCCACACCACCAATATTATCGCCAACAGGGGCAGATCCACCCCCTCCAATACCACCTACGGTAATATTACCCTCAGACTCACCATCACCACCCGCGGCAATTTCTTCTTCACCATCACTACCCGCGACAACTTCTTCTTCACCATTACCACCTTCGTTATCAGGATGAGAAGTATCGGTACGCTCTTCTCCATCGGACATTTCTTCATCCTTAGCATACCATTCGTTTACAGGACTCGTAACCTCCTCATAAACCTCATCCTCACCGGTCACCACAGTAGAAGATTGTTTGGGTCCAAGTTTCTTCTTCTTCGACACCTACAAACCAGTACACATCCCCACAAAGGCTCATTTTTTCCCTCACTTCAAAAATGAAAATTATTTCAAGCAAGGAAAAAGGGGCAAATAGAATACAGAGTATAAGAAGAAACTATACCTTGGCAGCAGCAGCACTCTTCGGTGGATGGGTAGCACCAGAACCCTCCTCCTCATCTCCATCAACGACATCTAGAACGTAAGGAAAATTCATGCCCGCGAAATTCGGACGCCAAGGACAGAAATCTCCATAACGAGCAGAAGGAGTTTCACGAGGCTTGCTGTTTTCAGAAGGACGCCAACCGCGCGGACCAGGAATCCAACCATAAGCCCAAGGACCAACTACCTCAATAACAGTAGCATGCCATTCATAATCATGATCACGCTTAATACTTTCACGTGCAGGAAAGAGTTTCTGTTTAGCAGATCCCTCAGTACCAGGAACATACTTCAGCTTGGCATCACTCACCTCACTCAAAAGACGAATTTCACCACGAGGAGCAGCAATGTTATGAAGACTAACACTCCACGGCTTATGGTTTCTACTGTTGACATAATCCCCAAAGGAACTGTTAAAATTCTGAGGATTGTACCACTCTCTCTCAGCAAGATTTGGAACATAGCAGGTCATCATAGTCTCTCCCTTGCTCCGCAGGTAACATTCCTTCAGTGCACGAAGATAATTCCCAGACAGTTGTGACACGGAACGATTATGAGTGTTTGTGGAAGAGCCTTCGCGACTAGCCAGCACGTCATAATAAAAGGAGTCACCCGACTTATATAGGGGAAACATGAGACCCACCTCGAAGGCTCCAACCGTAGTCAATAGATGAAACTCATCAAATTGATACTTAGCAAGGAGCTCGTAAGTGATATCATCGTCAGAGGCATAGAAGCGAACCTCAAAAGCTTGAAGCTCATGTTTTTCCTTGAACATCTCAAGATCAATATGCTTGAAAGTGACCTTCTTCTTATCAACTGAAATGTTGCGTATCACGGGGGCAGTTTTTTCTTCGTCTGCGGAATCTGAAGTAGGACTCAATTCCGAAGCTTTCTTTTTAGAAGGAAGATTTTTAGACGGATCAGCTCTCGACATAGTACCCTTGGAGTACTTCCATTTGAAAGAAACCGCTGGAGGAGGCGGCAAATATTTCTGCGGAGGCACTGAAGAAGGAGCCATTGAACGAAGGGGCGGAACATCCAATGTTTCATTACGAGGAGGAGGAGCCCGCGTACTCCTAGAGTCATCACGAGGAGGAGCCTGCGTACTCCTAGAATCTTCACGAGGACGAGAAGGGGCGCGGTTAACAGCATACCTAGACCTAGAAAGACCCTTCGGCAAATCCCCTTTCTTAGTAGGCAAAGCCTTCGCACCAGAGGAAGATGAAACCCTATGACCCGAGGATCTGATTGCGAAGACTTATAAGAACCTTCCCCAAGTGGAGATCTGTCAGAATCTCGACGCGGAGGGGATATTGGCGGACTAGACGGCGGGGTTTGGTAAGGAGCCCGCGGACGATCAGACATATCTACAAGGAAACACACAAAAAAAACAGTTTAGAGAAGAATACGAGGAAATCACTAAAGATAAAAAAAAAACCATAATTTATGGTTCATCCGGATAAATATTAAAAATCATAAGAACTAAAAATAACCAGAAATACCCCATCAGACTCCAGGGATAGTACTTAGATACAGACTCACAGACTTTGTAACAAAGAACAGGGGCAAGCATATATGCTTCGACATGTGTGTTCTTCATCACAAATCCAAGAATACAGCAGCAGGAAACAAACAGGTAGATAAATAGATAAATCAATGATGAGAAGCTAATGAAAAACCCCATACATGTGCAGAAGAGGAAGACAAACACCAACCACAGTCGAAGATAGAAGGATCGGAGATATCAAAAAGATAGTTATCTGTGATACAGGGGCAACAGCAGTCGAGAGCAAAAGAGACAGAAAATTGAATGTTGTTATCTTCCTCACAAGAACGACGATAATAAATGACTAAAGAACAAGAAAACAAAGAAAGGATGAACACTGACAAGAAGAGGATGAACACTGACAAGAAGAGGATAAAAGTTTTTTTTCACATTCTCTTTCCTATTTATAAAGCTAGATAAGACAATAAATGTCCCTCGTACCAAGGAGCAGTTATGGGTAAAGTTAATGCAAAGTGGGAAACGTGCCTGTATTTATAGGGGAAGTTATTTCAGGAGAGATAAAACGTGTATGACGACCTTTCTTCTTCTAAATTGAAAAATATGCCCAAGTCAGAAGAAGAGGGGCAAATTGTATGTACGCTTTTCATCATCCACCACGTGTACAGGAAGATACACGTGGAAGGCATGCAAAACGAGATATCAAAACATGATAGCAAGCATCTCATCAGAAAATTTCACCGGTCAGCAGATCTGACGGTCAGGGACAGAGGATCACAGAGGTATGATGTCTTAAAGGAGCACCAGATAATACCCCTTGGGTGTTAGTACATCCAATCCCGAGGAAGATCCCAGATCAACGGCTGAGAGAGAGTTTGACTGACATGGATGTGACCATACTAAGAGACACTTGTCTGACACGAGCAGACATCCATCTACCCGTATTAAATACCAAAGAGATATACACGTGTCAGTCAACTCGTGGAAGAAGCGAGGATAATCCTTCGTATTCAAGCTTAAACCGCAGCATATGCCGAAGACCTCTGCGTAATGGGCACAAAGCACAAGAAGATAAGGTTACAACGGTACCTCAGAAGTAGGACCCACGTTCTAACCCTATAAATACCCCTCTCCACTAAGATAGAAGGGGTCGACCAATCCAGAGCAAAAATAGGAGAATATATGAGAGAGAAATAGGAAGAGTAAGTGATCCCCCTACTTCCGCAGAACTATGTGTACTCTAAAGTCATTTGACTATCTTTGTAATCATTCAATACATAGTGAAACACCAGCCCCGTGGATGTAGGCCTTAGTGCCGAACCACGTAAATCTTTGTCTCATTTATATTTCATCACTTTACATTCAGCATTGAACGTCATGTGCTTTACATTTATATTTGATTCTCTGTTTACCCCTTTATACGAACATTATTTATGATAATATTCGGCTAGACAATGACAAGCCCGGAGGCTTAGAGTCGATGAATCGATATAATCATCCCCTTTACATATACGACGTACAATTTCAGAATTAGAATGTATGTGAATATTGTTTGTGAACACGTAGATGACTTCGATATTTATGTGTTCACAATTACTAATAAATATTGTAGTCTGAAAGAGTTCTATATAACCTGTTTTTGAGACCCAACAGAGTTCTATATAACCTGTTTTTGAGACCAATAGAGTTCTATATAACCTGTTTTTGAGACCCAAATTCAATTCAAAATAAGAATCTTTTGGTTCAAAATCCATGTGAAATGTAATGTAAACACATACAAACATTCCAAATTTGCTTAGTTACATGTTCTTGCAACAAAAAAAAAACACAAAGAAATTAAAAATTAGTTGTATCCTTGGACAATAATTGTCGTTACCGGTAAATACTATTATCGGCATCGGTAGTTAACCAGCTGGTATGTGCCTCAGCCGATACCGTCTCGTTAAAACAATAATTGCTGATTAAATTTCGTTACCGATTTCCGATTACGTTAGGGCGGAAATTACCTATAGGAACTCGGATTATCGGTAACGGCTATCAAAATTTGGTATCCCATTGACAACCTTAAACGTACAAGTATTATACGGATTCGGCTGAAAATCTGGTCAACGGGCCAAAATTGGCAGTCTATAGCTGTATAATTCGTTTTACTAATTTGAGTTTGATATTGAAAATTTGTCATGTATTAAATGATAAAATTATAAAATTTTAGTGGAGTAGTATGACCACCGGTATGGCTAGTGAAGCGCCATAGTGGCACATTACAGCATAGCCGTCCTAATCAGTGAACAGTCGTAATGTGTTACACTACATAGATTGTGAAGTACTAAGATAGCGGTACTCTGCAGGGCCAGTAAAGCGCAAGAATAGCGCTACACTGTAGAGTCAGTGGTCAAGTAATAAATCTTATTGGCCGACACAATGAAGCTTCATTGAGGAAGGCAAGACAATGCCAAATGACAAATGCAACACTCGATGTTAGCATTGATGCATATCCATGGAATTGAGTTGTCCCAAACTCAAGGATGGTGCGAGAGTGTAAAATAGGCAAAGAGTTAGCCTATGCATTAGTCCAAGACTGGCCAAAACTTGGATAGTGCAAGCAACTAGTGATGTGAGAGTGCGCATTGCTATTGTCAAGCTAGTTGGCTACGCGAAGAATATGACGCATGAATAACCAGAATAAGCTAAGGGACTGTCCAAGATAATTGTAGCATAATGTTAGTTGTACATTGTCTTAGGCCAACACAACTACAGTGCCACGTTGGTCGTGTATTGGATCAAGTCCAAAGTTCAGTAATGCCCAACAATGGCGCATTATGGCTCAAGTGGTGGTTACATGTTGGTTATTTCTTTACAAGCATGCCAAAGGTGGAATACAAGGAAGAACAGTTGTATAAGGAGTTTATGATTGTATGAGAGTGTTTATAACTGTTTTGGAACAAGTATTGAAGGTTGGCTCGATCTAGGAAATAAAATGGCCAAGTTACACAGATATTAACGACTATGGAACTTCCATATTGGACATATGGCTGTCCAATACGTATACAAGTGTTGTGCATAGTTTTTGGCCATCATAGTTGTTGTATAGATAATGTGAAGGTATTATGAAACCACTAGGCTTACAGAGATGATTGTGAGACTTAAATTGAGAATGTTTTAGCTTAGTTCAGTAGGAACAAGTCTGTGTAAGTCTCTAAGTGGGAAATTTTTATTTATCCTTACCTTTGATGCAATAAAATTGGTTAATTGTGTCATGTTCTAACTGTTCTTAGTTGGAAGATTATTGTTGGTAATGTATGGCAAAGCTTCAATGTGTTATATATGGGACACATTTGAGAAGAAAATAGAAAGAAAGGTTAAAGACTTGTGTTGCTAACTCATTGTGGAGTGTTGTTGTTAGCATTGGTGGAAACTTATAAGGCTGAAATACGAGTGGTGAAGCTTGATTCACTAAACCACTGTGTTTCCGGGTTATATCCGAGCAAAAAATTTGCAAGGTGAATTTGTAGGTGTGACAATTCGGGTATCAGAGCTGTATTTGGTACACAATTCAAGTGTATTTGTTGGATAATGCACGGGTACTTCTTTCTCTCTTAAGCTGTTTTTCTATTAGCAAGTAATTGGTGCATTGTATTCAGAGAATTTGCATTAGAAATGGGTTCTAATGCACTATGATCGACGAAGAATTACCGGGTACGATTGATCAGTTGGAGAAATATGGTGATCTTGACAATATGACCATAGACATGGGCAAAGTAGTCAATATACGTTGTACCGATATTATAGGTTTTTATCTGGTATCGGAAAATACCTATACGATATCGAGAATATCGGCGACATAAAGATGGAACGATAAAAACGTTCGTATCGGCCGATATAACCCGATATGTCGGTTTTACCTATACACTGATAATATTGGTTTCAGAGAATAAATTTTCCGAGCAACATGCATGTATTCTTTACAGACAAGTACAACAAAATTTTTGGGAAAGGTACAAAGCCCCGATATATTTATGATATAAAATCAATGACTATATGATAGGATTTGAAAACCATACTTGAAGTGAAATTTGAATGGATTTTGGTTTTGTTGTGGACGGGGGAAGATAATGGAGAATATGAGCGGTTTTTATTGATTTTAGGCTATGTATTAACGGTTTTTTGAGTCCTGATAGTGATAGAATGGATGGGTTTGTAGGGAATTTGGTTTCAATGCAGGGATGGAAAGCTTCTAGCAAGACCACTGATTGCGGTTGGTATCGAAGGATTTGAAGGTCATTTTGAGAGACACCTTAGACAGAGGAACACTAATGGTATATCAACATCTAAGGGGTCGTGTATTGATTCTAGACTCTAACAAAGTTGGAGAGATTGGATATTGTTTCGACTGGAATGCAAGGAAATATAAAATTGAAGGATAATAAGAGAGATTTTTCCGGCAGAATAGGACAACAGTCACAACGCTTGCTAATAAACCACGTTGTATTTTGGAAATTTGAGATATGTATATAATTCTTAATATTTTTTGTATAGGTGTATCAGACCTGACCGATACGATACCGATACACGATATTAACTACCTTGGATATGGGTTGTGATTCCCTTGTTTCTGAAGAAAGTGGCAGGCTAGAATTACTTGAAGGAAGAACATCATATTGGATCAAAGAATTTGACGAAAGGGTAGGTGTAGTGGATGAAAAGGTGTCTGATACTGCCTTGTTGAATTGCGAAACCAATGCCGAAATGACTGAATTGAAGGTGCAATTCAGTGACATGAAGTCCATACTAACATACTATGCAAAGCTAATGTCTGAGGAGATGAAAAGTTCTCGCAGGTTAATCAGTGATAGCATGTTTGCAGGGGCAAACGTGAATGGAAAAAACTCTAGTCGAGTCCTCGAGACAAGAATTTACGCGAGTTCCAGAAATGCTAGAGAAATTGAGAATTTCTTGTATGACGATACGAATGGAACTGAGGAAGAAAAATGTTAACTCTCATCAGAAAATACCTAGGTGATGATGCCAAGGTTTGGTGGAGAAGTATGCTACAAGAAGATGAAGTTGCTGGTTATGCCAATCCCATGTCTTGGAATGACATGCAAAAAGGACTGAGATGTCAGTTCTTGCCAAGTAATGGTGCTTGGTATGCAAGAGAAAGTTTTTGTAGGCTATGTAAAATCACTGCTCGGTCGAACTCGCAAGCGTTGTTCTCTCAAGCTTGTTTGTCAAGTTTAGTTTCCAAAACTATAAGTCTTGATTTCTAGTCTACTTATAGCTAAGTCTCGGATTAGGATAGTAAGTGTAGTTGAGCATTAGACTTCACGACGTTCATCGATTGAAGACGAAGAACTACTAAGGGGAGCTTGTGGAACTTCATCAACAAAATGTTTGTGGAGACTTGAACTCATCTATCACTCAAAGGTCTATCTACTCTATCTCCTATTTGAGACAAAATTCGTATGGCTATATAGACTTTAATTATACACATTTGATATTTTGAGCTGAGTTTAACTCGCTTACATATTTCTCGAAATATGTGTTGGTAAGCTTTAGCTTTAACCAAGTTCATCTTATATTCTTGACGAAATTCAAAAGATGATCATGTGAAAATCGCCTTGTAACATCTTACAATATTTGTGTGATATAGTCATTTGACGTAGACTCGTAATGTTTCGTATTGATCATTCGATCACTTGAAAATTGCTTTGAAGCTAATAGTTTGTATGGGACAGCTATTCCCGTCTTCCGAGAATGTTTCAATGCTTGAAATGGGAGTTTAAAACAAATAATCATGATTGGATATAGCACAATATGCGTACTTATATGCTAAATTTTGCAAGATATTCCAAGTCCGGGAACCATGGTATGCATACCCGTATGCATACTGGTTGGTTTAGAAAGTCCGGGAACTTAGTACGCATATCGGTACGCGTACTAGCGTAAGTTTCAAGTTCCGCAATTCAACTGAGTTTGGAAGCTATGCGTACCCGTTCGCTTACTGGAGAACCCAAACTCAGTCTGGACACTTAGGTATGCGTACCCGTTCGCATACTTGAGTAGGTTATGTTCTAAAATCGGTTTGTTCGTGAACTAATACATTTATATAATAAGAAATGCAATCTTTTAAAGGTTTTGGTCATTTTGTAAATGAGTGTCTGAATCGTAGAAATGCATTGGAAACAAAGGTCTTGCTGCAACTCTTGATGAAATGTGTGATCACTATGATTCTAATGAAGACGAAAAATCAAGTGTTTCACTCCTATGTGAAAATATTGATTTTGATAATTGTAGCAATACATACATCAACCTCGATATTCTTCTGGGAGAAACTTCAACCACTTTGGAGGATAAAATGGATTTCTCTTTGTCAACCGGAAATTATTTTTCAGGTTGTACTGTGTGTCTAGCAGCTTGTACAGTTATGGCGTCTGAACCATCCTCTATATTGACATGTTCTTATTGTACCCTCAAGGGTCATGAACTCTCCAATTTTTCAAGTACAAACATAAGATAAGATATGTCAATAATCTTCAACGAAGAGCAAATCAATTTGCAAACAAGCTCAAACTTGTTCAGAAGTCGGCTGAGGTATGTAATCTCATCTCTTCTCCGAAGAAGTTTATTTCCAAAGAAAAAATTAGACCACTAGAGAAAAAAATACGGTCTAAACAGTCTCTGAAATAGGGTTCTAAGAATTCCGTTCAAGAAGGTTACGATCGATAGATTATTGTTCACCCCAGCACAACATAAATGTGTTGGTTGTGTATCTTGTCTCATGTGCCTGGTTCAAAAGAGACAAGGGTTTACACACTTCATGCTTTAGGAAAATAAAAAAGAATATTTTTTTTTCTGTTTTGTTTTTCATTTTTGGTTTCGTTTTCTCCGGTTTGGAATTCTTCCATCTTTACATATTTAATTGATATTGAAAGGGCTTTCTCTATTTGATCAATAAAAGAGGGTTAAAATCGACAATTCTGCCTTCTTTAGGGTTGTGAGTTGTGCGTACGTGAATCTTTTAGTGTATAAAGGTTCCGTAACCCCACATTCCTTTTTCCTTATTTGAAAACTCTTTTTTATCACAAGATTGCTTGTTGAGCCTGATTTGTGAATTCCTCTCACAATCTAATACTGGTATGGAAAATCCAAGCATTATGTCTTCTGATGGAAAAGATGTTAATATGATTGTTAAGCCATCAATCATGAAGGAAAAAGATAAATCTCTTGTACCTTCAATTTTGAAAAGAAAATGAAGGAATGTGAGGAAACCAAGAGTTGTTCCTTCTAATCTACAGAAGTAATCTAGGGTTCTTGAAGAGTTGAAGGAAACAAGTAAGGAGATTCAGCAAATAAAGGCTATTGTCTTAAGGACTCTCGAAATTCAGAAGACCCTGGCTCGGCATCAGTCTAGAAGGTTTGTTGGAATTGACACTTTTCTTCATGAACCTTATGTTCCTATGGCTGTTAATGACAAGGAGTTCGGGACGATAAAGAATTTTTTTAGAGGCCTTAATGTCTAGTAAACTTCTTATGAGAATTTATTCTTGTGTTTTAAGAAGGATAACTAGGGTTTGGAATAACAATTATTCTGAGTACACATAGCAATTTCCAACGAATTTCATCTTGCAATGTTTTTAGATTTATTTATTTAAATTCTAAAGTTTATTTGGAAGATGATTTTGCAGAATTAATCTTTATTGGTCTTATATATTACAAAACATTGTTATGGGATATGTGTATTTGCGTATGTGAACTATGATTGTCCCATATACGACAAAAGTTAAGCCTATTATGTGATTATGCAAATATTGATGGAAGATAGGATGAACTTATGATTTCAAAGATTAAGTCTATTACATGTCTTTATGCAAATATTAATGAAAAATAGAATGAGTCTTTGAATATTCCGCAGTATTAATCTTTCCCTGATCCACTTCTATGTGAAAGTATTGTGTGGCTCCGTAGTTCTCTTATATTAAGCATTTCCGATTAAATTAATCATGGTTTTTCTTGTGGTTAATTTGATTGAGTTTTCTGGATACAAATTCATGTTTCATGTGATTTGATAATGTCCAAAAAAACTTTGTTTTCTTGTAAAAGTAAGGTCGCTCTTGTTATTCTTTCGGGAATGACATTTTATGGGGTTTGGCGGGGGGGGGGGGGGGGGGG
>NC_039366.1:69318942-69399586 GCF_003573695.1 Papaver somniferum | reverse complement strand
GGGTGGTGTTCTTAATTGAACTTGTGGATGTGGAATATTGTAGGAGTTTTCTTGTATCTTTATAAACTCGACCTACTGTTTTCTCATTGTTATAGCTACGGATATTTAACAACTATGATGCTGAGTTGAACACATTCAGAATCACTGGAATACTTCGAAGTGACGAAGATTTCGAGTAATATTGAAGAACCAAGGAAATCAAGCATTTGGATGAGAAGCTACAAAGTTTATTTATTTTGTAATCCGTATGTATTGATAGTTTTGTCAGTAAAATTAACAAAGGGGGAGACTGTTAGAGCACTGCTCGGTCGAACTTGCAAGCGTTGCTATAGCAAGATTGTTTGTCAAGTTTAGTTGTCAAAACTATAAGTCTTGATTTCTAGTATACTTATAGCTAAGTCTCGGATTAGGATAGTAAGTGTAGTTGAGCATTAGAATTCACGACGTCCATCGATTGAATACGAAGAACTACTAAGGGGAGCTTGCGGAACTTCATCAACAAAAGGTATGCGGAAACTTGAACTCATCTATTTCTCAAAAGTCTATCTACTTTATCTCCTATTTGAGACAAAAGTCGTATAGCTATATATACTTCAATTATACATATTTGATATTTCGATCTGAGTTTAACTTGCTTACAAATTTCTCTAAATAGGTATTGGTAAGCTTTCGCTTTAACCAAGTTCATCTTATATTCTTGACAAAAGTCAAAAGATGATCATGTGAAAATCGCCTTGGAACATCCTACATGATTTGTGTGAGACGTTCATTTGATGTAACTTGGAATGTTTCGTATTGATCATTCGATCACTTGAAAATTTCTTTGAAGCTAATAGTTTGTGTGAGACATCTATTCCCGTCTTCCGAGAATTTTCAGTGATTGAAATGGGAGTTTTGAACAAATAACCATGATTGGATATAACACAGTATGCGTACTTGTATGCTAAATGTTGCAAGATATTCCAAGTTCGGGAACCATGGTACGCATACCCATACACATACTGGTTGGTTTAGAAAGTCCGGGAACTTAGTACGCATACCGTTATGCGTACTGGCGTAAGTTTCAAGTTCCGGAATTCAACTGAGTTTGGAAGGTATGCGTACCCGTTCGCGTACTAGCGAACCCAAACTTAGTCCGACCACTTAGGTATGCGTACCTGTTCGCATAATTGAGTAGGTTATGTTCTAAAATCGGTTTGTTCGTGAACTAATACATTTATATAATAAGGAATACAATCTTTTGCAAACCGTGGCTATAATGTTCATTAATTGATTCGAGTGAATCAAAATCAATTTTGCTTCAATTGTGTCTTGTATACTTGTATGAGAATACAAACAATTAAACAACTCTAGAACTAGTTTAATTTGTGTCATTTGAACTATTTATGGTTAAGATGAATAAGGTTGATATCAAAGTGTTCATATGGCTAACTTCGGTTAACTATTGTTGAGTCAACAAAGGTGTACACGTTTAGGTACAGTTACTCATATCTAAATGAAATCATTTTTATTTGTGTGTAACAAGCTAAGTTCGATCTAACGTTTTAAAGATATTAGCTTGAGTTTTTCATCTAACGGTGAATATTGAATGCTTTGTTACTGAAAAGCGGGAGTACAACAACCACACCCAATATTTCGTTTATCAATTTGTATGGACAAACTCCAATATACTTTTAAGAGAATCAACAAGACTCAATCTATAAAAAGTAAATCAAAGAGGTATATCTCTCTTTCTTGATTCAATTCTTTCTCAAGCAAATAGAAATCTGCGAGTCTAATTGAATACAAGAAAAATCACTTGAACGGTACCAAAGACCAATGTTCAAGGATCAATCAATTTCAATCAACAACCAAAGGTCGAATTTCCAATTGATTGATTCAAACGCACAACCTGTGATACACATTCACTTCAAGATCTCTCTCAGACTCCACTTGGCGAGAAACATCAGCTCGAGACGCTGCTAGGGCTTTACTAAGAGTGCCAACCTCAGCCCTAGCATTATCTCTTTCCTCGGTAAGATGCAGCATACTATCCCTAACCCCGGGGCCTAAGAAAGAACGAGCCTGTTGTAACTTTCCTTCCAAAAAGCGCACTCTAGCCTCCAAGTCCGAAGCATGTCCTCGAGCTTCACGCAAGTTTTCACGCGTCCATAGCAGCGTACCATTAAACAGACGACGGTCATGATTGTACTTATTTTGCATATCAACCATCAGTGTTCTCTTTTCACGCCACTCAGCTGTTAAGGCGTTGTGCTCATCAACACGAGCGTTCAACTTTACGGCTTCGCTTTTCAACTTACCCACCAACTCTGCAATGCGGGATTTCTGTCGTTCCCTTTCTTTCTGAAGCCATATGAGCTCGGGGACTCCACCCACTGAAGATAGGGTGGGGAGACTCAGAAAGAACACCAAAGTACAAATAGGGAATCACGAGGAGTGAAAGATCAATAGAAAATACGAACCTGTGAGGGACGATACATTTCTACGAGCCTGCTCCAATTCGTTGCGGACTAAAGCAAGTTCCGAACGGAGACTCTCCTCAGCATTACCCAGCCGTTCCTTTTCCTTAAGGTGACCCCTCAGTTCACTTATTTCCATTTCGGCCGCAGATAGTTCTTCTTCTCTATGATGAAGCTTAGCCTCCAACTTTAAAGACTTTTCTTTAAAGATTTGGTATAAAACATGGTTACAATGTTCGCTCCTCAACATCTATATCACAAACAACAAACATTATTATACCCAAGGGATCAGATATCGCGAAAAATACAATGTTCGGATATCATGAGGGAATCAATACAAGGATTTACCTCTAAGACACGCTGCTGGGGAAAACCGTATTGGTACCCATCAACTATGGCCATCATATCAGCAACAAAGGAGGGAGGGTCAACCACTAGGTTAGCTTCCGAAGCTCTCAGATTCTTCTCCCACATCTCAGCAACGCGGGCTTCAGAAGACACTTGCATCATCTGACGACTATAAGCATCAGAATTCTTCTCACCAGGGACTAATGGGGCAGGGTTGGGACGAACATCAGATTTTTCTTCTTAAGCCAAGCCAAAATGGCATCTTCGCCTTCAGGCATTAGTGAGTAAGGGAAATCCTCTGAAGGAGACTCAACCGCAGACTTCCCTTTGGTTGTTCTCCCCTCACTCGCACAAGTCTCGACATCACCAGCCTCAGTATGACCACCTGCGTTTTCATCCTGCTGACCAGTAGCACCTTCTTTACCAAGATCCCCAAGTACATCCCAATCATCATTTGGGGAAAGCAATGAGAAGTCTTTGGCAAGACCCATGGAAGCGTTCACATCAAAGGATTCCCCCGCGGAATATATCATACCAAAAGAAAATTCAGGGGAAATAACGGGCATAGTACCCACACCACCAATATTATCGCCAACAGGGGCAGATCCACCCCCGCCAATACCACCTACGGTAATATTACCCTCAGACTCACCATCACCACTCGCGGCAATTTTTTCTTCACCATCACCACCCGCGACAACTTCTTCTTCACCATTACCACCTTCGTTATCAGGATGAGAAGTATCGGTACGCTCTTCTCCATCGGACATTTCTTCATCCTCAGCATACCCTTCGTTTACAGGACTCGTAACCTCCTCATAAACCTCAGCCTCACCGGTCACCACAGTAGAAGATTGTTTGGGTCCAAGTTTCTTCTTCTTCGACACCTACAAACCAGTACACATCCCCACAAAGGCTCATTTTTTCCCTCACTTCAAAAATGAAAATTATTTCAAGCAAGGAAAAAGGGGCAAATAGAATAGAGAGTATAAAAAGAAACTATACCTTGGCAGCAGCAGCACTCTTCGGTGGATGGGTAGCACCAGAACCCTCCTCCTCATCTCCATCAACGACATCTAGAACGTAAGGAAAATTCATGCCCGCGAAATTCAGACGCCAAGGACAGAAATCTCCATAACGAGCAGAAGGAGTTTCACGAGGCTTGCTGTTTTCAGAAGGACGCCAACCGCGCGGACCAGGAATCCAACCATAAGCCCAAGGACCAACTACCTCAATAACAGTAGCATGCCATTCATAATCATGATCACGCTTAATCCTTTCACGTGCAGGAAAGAGTTTCCGTTTAGCAGATCCCTCAGTACCAGGAACATACTTCAGCTTGGCATCACTCACCTCACTCAAAAGACGAATTTCACCACGAGGAGCAGCAATGTTACGAAGACTAACACTCCACGGCTTACGGTTTCTACTGTTGACATAATCCCCAAAGGAACTGTTAAAATTCTGAGGATTGTACCACTCTCTCTCTCAGCAAGATTTGGAACATAGCAGGTCATCATAGTCTCTCCCTTGCTCCGCAGGTAACATTCCTTCAGTGCACGAAGATAATTCCCAGACAGTTGTGACACGGAACGATTATGAGTGTTTGTGGAAGAGCCTTCGCGACTAGCCAGCACGTCATAATAAAAGGAGTCACCCGACTTATATAGGGGAAACATGAGACCCGCCTCGAAGGCTCCAACCGTAGTCAATAGATGAAACTCATCAAATTGATACTTAGCAAGGAGCTCGTAAGTGATATCATCGTCAGAGGCATAGAAGCGAACCTCAAAAGCTTGAAGCTCATGTTTTTCCTTGAACATCTCAAGATCAATATGCTTGAAAGTGACCTTCTTCTTATCAACTGAAATGCTGCGTATCACGGGGGCAGTTTTTTCTTCGTCTGCGGAATCTGAAGTAGGACTCAATTCCGAAGCTTTCTTTTTAGAAGGAAGATTTTTAGACGGATCAGCTCTCGACATAGTACCCTTGGAGTACTTCCATTTGAAAGAAACCGCTGGAGGAGGCGGCAAAGATTTCTGCGGAGGCACTGAAGGAGGAGTCATTGAACGAAGGGGCGGAACATCCAATGTTTCATTACGAGGAGGAGGAGCCCGCGTACTCCTAGAGTCATCACGAGGAGGAGCCTGCGTACTCCTAGAATCTTCACGAGGACGAGAAGGGGCGCGGTTAACAGCATACCTAGACCTAGAAAGACCCTTCGGCAAATCCCCTTTCTTAGTAGGCAAATCCTTCGCACCAGAGGAAGATGAAACCCTATGACCCCGAGGATCTGATTGCGAAGACTTATAAGAACCTTCCCCAAGTGGAGATCTGTCAGAATCTCGACGCGGAGGGGATCTTGGCGGACTAGACGGCGGGGTTTGGTAAGGAGCCCGCGGACGATCAGACATATCTACAAGGAAACACAAAAAAAAAAACAGTTTAGAGAAGAATACGAGGAAATCACTAAAGATAAAAAAAAAACCATAATTTATGGTTCATCCAGATAAACATTAAAAATCCTAAGAACTAAAAATAACCAGAAATACCCCATCAGACTCCAGGGATAGTACTTAGATACAGACTCACAGACTTTGTAACAAAGAACAGGGGCAAGCATATATGCTTCGACATGTGTGTTCTTCATCACAAATCCAAGAATACAGCAGCAGGAAACAAACAGGTAGATAAATAGATAAATCAATGATGAGAAGCTAATGAAAAACCCCATACATGTGCAGAAGAGGAAGACAAACACCAACCACAGTCGAAGATAGAAGGATCGGAGATATCAAAAAGATAGTTATCTGTGATACAGGGGCAACAGCAGTCGAGAGCAAAAGAGACAGAAAATTGAATGTTGTTATCTTCCTCACAAGAACGACGATAATAAATGACCAAAGAACAAGAAAACAAAGAAAGGATGAACACTGACAAGAAGAGGATGAACACTGACAAGAAGAGGATAAAAGTTTTTTTTCACATTCTCTTTCCTATTTATAAAGCTAGATAAGACAATAAATGTCCCTCGTACCAAGGAGCAGTTATGGGTAAAGTTAATGCAAAGTGGGAAACGTGCCCGTATTTATAGGGGAAGTTATTTCAGGAGAGATAAAACGTGTATGACGACCTTTCTTCTTCTAAATTGCAAAATACGCCCAAGTCAGAAGAAGAGGGGAAAATTGTATGTACGCTTTTCATCATCCACCACGTGTACAGGAAGATACACGTGGAAGGCATGCAAAACGAGATATCAAAACATGATAGCAAGCATCTCATCAGAAAATTTCACCGGTCAGCAGATCTGACGGTCAGGGACAGAGGATCACAGAGGTATGATGTCTTAAAGGAGCACCAGATAATACCCCTTGGGTGTTAGTACATCCAATCCCGAGGAAGATCCCAGATCAACGGCTGAGAGAGAGTTTGACTGACATGGATGTGACCATACTAAGAGACACTTGTCTGACACGAGCAGACATCCATCTACCCGCATTAAATACCAAAGAGATATACACGTGTCAGTCAACTCGTGGAAGAAGCGAGGATAATCCTTCGTATTCAAGCTTAAACCGCAGCATATGCCGAAGACCTCTGCGTAATGGGCACAAAGCACAAGAAGATAAGGTTACAACGGAACCTCAGAAGTAAGACCCACGTTCCAACCCTATAAATACCCCTCTCCACTAAGATAGAAGGGGTCGACCAATCCAGAACAAATATAGGAGAATATATGAGAGAGAAATAGGAAGAGTAAGTGATCCCCCTACTTCCGCAGAACTATGTGTACTCTAAAGTCATTTGACTATCTTTGTAATCATTCAATACATAGTGAAACACCAGCCCCGTGGATGTAGGCCTTAGTGCCGAACCACGTAAATCTTTGTCTCATTTATATTTCATCACTTTACATTCAGCATTGAACGTCATGTGCTTTACATTTATATTTGATTCTCTGTTTACCCCTTTATACGAACATTATTTATGATAATATTCGGCTAGACAATGACAAGCCCGGAGGCTTAGAGTCGATGAATCGATATAATCATCCCCTTTACATATACGACGTACAATTTCAGAATTAGAATGTATGTGAATATTGTTTGTGAACACGTAGATGACTTCGATATTTATGTGTTCACAATTACTAATAAATATTGTAGTCTGAAAGAGTTCTATATAACCTGTTTTTGAGACCCAACAGAGTTCTATATAACCTGTTTTTGAGACCCAAATTCAATTCAAAATAAGAATCTTTTGGTTCAAAATCCATGTGAAATGTAATGTAAACACATACAAACATTCCAAATTTGCTTAGTTACATGTTCTTGCAACAAAAAAAAAAACACAAAGAAATTAAAAATTAGTTGTATCCTTGGACAATAATTGTCGTTACCGGTAAATAGTATTATCGGCATCGGTAGTTAACCAGCTGGTATGTGCCTCAGCCGATACCGTCTCGTTAAAACAATAATTGCTGATTAAATTTCGTTACCGATTTCCGATTACGTTAGGGCGGAAATTACCTATAGGAACTCGGATTATCGGTAACGGCTATCAAAATTTGGTATCCCATTGACAACCTTAAACGTACAAGTATTATACGGATTCGGCTGAAAATCTGGTCAACGGGCCAAAATTGGCAGTCTATAGCTGTATAATTCGTTTTACTAATTTGAGTTTGATATTGAAAATTTGTCATGTATTAAATGATAAAATTATAAAATTTTAGTGGAGTAGTATGACCACCGGTATGGCTAGTGAAGCGCCATAGTGGCACATTACAGCATAGCCGGCCTAATCAGTGAACAGTCGTAATGTGTTACACTACATAGGTTGTGAAGTACTAAGATAGCGGTACTCTGCAGGGCCAGTAAAGCGCAAGAATAGCGCTACACTGTAGAGTCAGTGGTCAAGTAATAAATTTTATTGGCCGACACAATGAAGCTTCATTGAGGAAGGCAAGACAATGCCAAATGACAAATGCAACACTCGATGTTAGCATTGATGCATATCCATGGAATTGAGTTGTCCCAAACTCAAGGATGGTGCGAGAGTGTAGAATAGGCAAAGAGTTAGCCTATGCATTAGTCCAAGACTGGCCAAAACTTGGATAGTGCAAGCAACTAGTGATGTGAGAGTGCGCATTGCTATTGTAAAGCTAGTTGGCTACGTGAAGAATATGACGCATGAATAACCAGAATAAGCTAAGGGACTGTCCAAGATAATTGTAGCGTAATGTTAGTTGTACATTGGCTTAGGCCAACACAACTACAGTGCCACGTTGGTCGTGTATTGGATCAAGTCCAAAGTTCAGTAATGCCCAACAATGGCGAATTATGGCTCAAGTGGTGGTTACATGTTGGTTATTTCTTTACAAGCATGCGAAAGGTGGAATACAAGGAAGAACAGTTGTAAAAGGAGTTTATGATTGTATGAGAGTGTTTATAACTATTTTGGAACAAGTATTGAAGGTTGGCTCGATCTAGGAAAGAAAATGGCCAAGTTACACAGATATTAACGACTATGGAACTTCCATATTGGACATATGGCTGTCCAATACGTATACAAGTGTTGTGCATAGTTTTTGGACATCATAGTTGTTGTATAGATAATGTGAAGGTATTATGAAACCACTAGGCTTACAGAGATGATTGTGAGACTTAAATTGAGAATGTTTTAGCTTAGTTCAGTAGGAACAAGTCTGTGTAAGTCTCTAAGTGGGAAATTTTTATTTATCCTTACCTTTGATGCAATAAAATTGGTTAATTGTGTCATGCTATAACTGTTCTTAGTTGGAAGATTATTGTTGGTAATGTATGGCAAAGCTTCAATGTGTTATATATGGGACACATTTGAGAAGAAAATAGAAAGAAAGGTTAAAGACTTGTGTTGCTAACTCATTGTGGAGTGTTGTTGTTAGCATTGGTGGAAACTTATAAGGCTGAAATACGAGTGGTGAAGCTTGATTCACTAAACCACTGTGTTTCCGGGTTATATCCGAGCAAAAAATTTGCAAGGTGAATTTGTAGGTGTGACAATTCGGGTATCAGAGTTGTATTTGGTACACAATTCAAGTGTATTTGTTGGATAATGCACGGGTACTTCTTTCTCTCTTAAGCTGTTTTTCTGTTAGCAAGTAATTGGTGCATTGTATTCAGATAATTTGCATTAGAAATGGGTTCTAATGCACTATGATCGACGAAGAATTACCGGGTACGGTTGATCAGTTGGAGGAATATGGTGATCTTGACAATATGACCATAGACATGGGCAAAGTAGTCAATATACGTTGTACTGATATTATAGGTTTTTATCTGGTATCGGAAAATACCTGTACGATATCGAGAATATCGGCGATATAAAGATGGAACGATAAAAACGTTCGTATCGGCCGATATAACCCGTTATATCGGTTTTACCTATACACTGATAATATTGGTTTCAGAGAATAAATTTTCCGAGCAACATGCATGTAGTCTTTACAGACAAGTACAACAAAAATTTTGGGAAAGGTACAAAGCCCCGATATATTTATGATATAAAATCAATGACTATATGATAGTATTTGAAAACCATACTTGAAGTGAAATTTGAATGGATTTTGGTTTTGTTGTGGACGGGGGAAGATAATGGAGAATATGAGCGGTTTTTATTGATTTTAGGCTATGTATTAACGGTTTTTTGAGTCCTGATAGTGATAGAATGGATGGGTTTGTAGGGAATTTGGTTTCAATGCAGGGATGGAAAGCTTCTAGCAAGACCACTGATTGCGGTTGGTATCTAAGGATTTGAAGGTCATTTTGAGAGACACCTTAGACAGAGGAAGACTAATGGTATATCAACATCTAAGGGGTCGTGTATTGATTCTAGACTCTAACAAAGTTGGAGAGATTGGATATTGTTTCGACTGGAATGCAAGGAAATATAAAATTGAAGGATAATAAGAGAGATTTTTCCGGCAGAATAGGACAACAGTCACAACGCTTGCTAATAAACCACGTTGTATTTTGGAAATTTGAGATATGTATATAATTCTTAATATTTTTTACTATGGTTTTATAAATATTTGAAAGTCTAGTTCTAATTATGTATCACCGATAAAAACCGATATTATATTTTGTATAGGTGTATCAGACCTGACCGATACGATACCGATACACGATATTAACTACCTTGGATATGGGTTGTGATTCCCTTGTTTCTGAAGAAAGTGGCAGGCTAGAATTACTTGAAGGAAGAACATCATATTGGATCAAAGAATTTGACGAAAGGGTAGGTGTAGTGGATGAAAAGGTGTCTGATACTTCCTTGTTGAATTGCGAAACCAATGCCGAAATGACTGAATTGAAGGTGCAATTTAGTGACATGAAGTAAATACTAACATACTATGCAAAGCTAATGTCTGAGGAGATGAAAAGTTCTCGCATGTTAATCAGTGATAGCATGTTTGCAGGGGCAAACGTGAATGGAAAAAACTCTAGTCGAGTCCTCGAGACAAGAATTTACGCGAGTACCAGAAATGCTAGAGAAATTGAGAATTTCTTGTATGACGATACGAATGGAACTGAGGAAGAAAAATGTTAACTCTCATCAGAAAATACCTAGGTGATGATGCCAAGGTTTGGTAGAGAAGTATGCTACAAGAAGATGAAGTTGCTGGTTATGCCAATCCCATGTCTTGGAATGACATGCAAAAAGGACTGAGATGTCAGTTCTTGCCAAGTAATGGTTCTTGGTATGCAAGAGAAAGTTTTTGTAGGCTATGTAAAATCACTGCTCGGTCGAACTCGCAAGCGTTGTTCTCTCAAGCTTGTTTGTCAAGTTTAGTTTCCAAAACTATAAGTCTTGATTTCTAGTCTACTTATAGCTAAGTCTCGGATTAGGATAGTAAGTGTAGTTGAGCATTAGACTTCACGACGTTCATCGATTGAAGACGAAGAACTACTAAGGGGAGCTTGTGGAACTTCATCAACAAAATGTTTGTGGAGACTTGAACTCATCTATCACTCAAAGGTCTATCTACTCTATCTCCTATTTGAGACAAAATTCGTATAGCTATATAGACTTTAATTATACACATTTGATATTTTGAGCTGAGTTTAACTCGCTTACATATTTCTCGAAATATGTGTTGGTAAGCTTTAGCTTTAACCAAGTTCATCTTATATTCTTGACGAAAGTCAAAAGATGATCATATGAAAATCGCCTTGTAACATCTTACAAGATTTGTGTGATATAGTCATTTGACGTAGACTCGTAATGTTTCGTATTGATCATTCGATCACTTGAAAATTGCTTTGAAGCTAATAGTTTGTATGGGATAGCTATTCCCGTCTTCCGAGAATGTTTCAATGCTTGAAATGGGAGTTTAAAACAAATAATCATGATTGGATATAGCACAGTATGCGTACTTATATGCTAAATTTTGCAAGATATTCCAAGTCCGGGAACCATGGTATGCATACCCGTATGCATACTGGTTGGTTTAGAAAGTCCGGGAACTTAGTACGCATACCGGTACGCGTACTAGCGTAAGTTTCAAGTTCCGCAATTCAACTGAGTTTGGAAGCTATGCGTACCCGTTCGCGTACTGGCGAACCCAAACTCAGTCTGGAACTTAGGTATGCGTACCCGTTCGCATACTTGAGTAGGTTATGTTCTAAAATCGGTTTGTTCGTGAACTAATACATTTATATAATAAGGAATGCAATCTTTTAAAGGTTTTGGTCATTTTGTAAATGAGTGTCTGAATCGTAGAAAATACATTGGAAACAAAGGTCTTGCTGCAACTCTTGATGAAATGTGTGATCACTATGATTCTAATGAAGACGAAAAATCAAGTGTTTCACTCCTATGTGAAAATATTGATTTTGATAATTGTAGCAATACATACATCAATCTCGATATTCTTCTGGGAGAAACTTCAACCACTTTGGAGGATAAAATGGATTTCTCTTTGTCAACCGGAAATTATTTTTCAGGTTGTACTGTGTGTCTAGCAGCTTGTACAGTTATGGCGTCTGAACCATCCTCTATATTGACATGTTCTTATTGTACCCTCAAGGGTCATGAACTCTCCAATTTTTTCAAGTACAAACATAAGATAAGATATGTCAATAATCTTCAACGAAGAGCAAATCAATTTGCAAACAAGCTCAAACTTGTTCAGAAGTCGGCTGAGGTATGTAATCTCATCTCTTCTCCGAAGAAGATTATTTCCAAAGAAAAAATTAGACCACTAGAGAAAAAAAATATGGTCTAAACAGTCTCTGAAATAGGGTTCTAAGAATTCCGTTCAAGAAGGTTACGATCGACAGATTATTGTTCACCCCAGCACAACATAAATGTGTTGGTTGTGTATCTTGTCTCATGTGCCTGGTTCAAAAGAGACAAGGGTTTACACACTTCATGCTTTAGGAAAATAAAAAAGAATATTTTTTTTTCTGTTTTGTTTTTCCTTTTTGGTTTCGTTTTCGCCGGTTTGGAATTCTTCCATCTTTACATATTTAATTGATATTGAAAGGGCTTTCTCTATTTGATCAATAAAAGAGGGTTAAAATCGACAATTCTGCCTTCTTTAGGGTTGTGAGTTGTGCGTACGTGAATCTTTTAGTGTATAAAGGTTCCGTAACCCCACATTCCTTTTTCCTTATCTGAAAACTCTTTTTTATCACAAGATTGCTTGTTGAGCCTGATTTGTGAATTCCTCTCACAATCTAATACTGGTATGGAAAATCCAAGCATTATGTCTTCTGATGGAAAAGATGTTAATATGATTGTTAAGCCATCAATCATGAAGGAAAAAGATAAATCTCTTGTACCTTCAATTTTGAAAAGAAAATGAAGGAATGTGAGGAAACCAAGAGTTGTTCCTTCTAATCTACAGAAGTAATCTAGGGTTCTTGAAGAGTTGAAGGAAACAAGTAAGGAGATTCAGCAAATAAAGGCTATTGTCTTAAGGACTCTCGAAATTCAGAAGACCCTGGCTCGGCATCAGTCTAGAAGGTTTGTTGGAATTGACTCTTTTCTTCATGAACCTTATGTTCCTATGGCTGTTAATGACAAGGAGTTCGGGACGATAAAGAATTTTTTTAGAGGCCTTAATGTCTAGTAAACTTCTTATGAGAATTTATTCTTGTGTTTTAAGAAGGATAACTAGGGTTTGGAATAACAATTATTCTGAGTACACATAGCAATTTCCAACGAATTTCATCTTGCAATGTTTTTAGATTTATTTATTTAAATTCTAAAGTTTATTTGGAAGATGATTTTGCAGAATTAATCTTTATTGGTCTTATATATTACAAAACATTGTTATGGGATATGTGTATTTGCGTATGTGAACTATGATTGTCCCATATACGACAAAAGTTAAGCCTATTATGTGATTATGCAAATATTGATGGAAGATAAGATGAACTTCTGATTTCAAAGATTAAGTCTATTACATGTCTTTATGCAAATATTAATGAAAAATAGAATGAGTCTTTGAATATTCCGCAGTATTGATCTTTCCCTGATCCACTTCTATGTGAAAGTATTGTGTGGCTCTGTAGTTCTCTTATATTAAGCATTTCCGATTAAATTAATCATGGTTTTTCTTGTGGTTAATTTGATTGAGTTTTCTGGATACAAATTCATGTTTCATGTGATTTGATAATGTCCAAAAAAACTTTGTTTTCTTGTAAAAGTAAGGTCGGTCTTGTTGTTCTTTCGGGAATGACATTTTATGGGGTTTGGGGGGGGGGGGGTGTTCTTAATTGAACTTGTGGCTGTGGAATATTGTAGGAGTTTTCTTGTATCTTTATAAACTCCTTGATGAGTGCATTTAGTTTCGCATATATGATTGCATCTAAACAAAGTTGATATGTTTTCTTTTAGTCATGAAGTATCTCGATGAGAATTTCATTATGATCCCACTAGTTTTCGTACCTTTGCCAATTTATATTGACAAAAAGGGGGAGAATTAATATGTAGTTCAAAGTACAAATACATATGGTTTACGGATCATTATGTGGGGAGAGGGGGTGGTCATGTGAGATGAAGTATTGACTAAGGGGGATTGATACATATCACCATAGTATTGTTGTCAAAGTTGTGATACAATTGGACTTTGATGTTGTGTGATAATATTATGACACTGTAAAACAATGATTGAGACCTACTGTTTTCTCATTGTTATAGCTACGGATATTTAACAACTATGATGCTGAGTTGAACACATTCAGAATCACTGGAATACTTCGAAGTGACGAAGATTTCGAGTAATGTTGAAGAACCAAGGAAATCAAGCATTTGGATGAGAAGCTACAAAGTTTATTTATTTTGTAATCCGTATGTATTGATAGTTTTGTCAGTAAAATTAACAAAGGGGGAGACTGTTAGAGCACTGCTCGGTCGAACTTGCAAGCGTTGCTATCTCAAGATAGTTTGTCAAGTTTAGTTGTCAAAACTATAAGTCTTGATTTCTAGTATACTTATAGCTAAGTCTCGGATTAGGATAGTAAGTGTAGTTGCGCATTAGAATTCACGACGTCCATCGATTGAATACGAAGAACTACTAAGGGGAGCTTGCGGAACTTCATCAACAAAAGGTATGCGGAAACTTGAACTCATCTATTGCTCAAAAGTCTATCTACTTTATCTCCTATTTGAGATAAAAGTCGTATAGCTATATATACTTCAATTATACATATTTGATATTTCGAGCTGAGTTTAACTTGCTTACAAATTTCTCTAAATAGGTATTGGTAAGCTTTCGCTTTAACCAAGTTCATCTTATATTCTTGACAAAAGTCAAAAGATGATCATGTGAAAATCGCCTTGGAACATCCTACATGATTTGTGTGAGACGTTCATTTGATGTAAACTTGGAATGTTTCGTATTGATCATTCGATCACTTGAAAATTGCTTTGAAGCTAATAGTTTGTGTGAGACATCTATTCCCGTCTTCCGAGAATTTTCAGTGATTGAAATGGGAGTTTTGAACAAATAACCATGATTGGATATAACACAGTATGCGTACTTGTATGCTAAATGTTGCAAGATATTCCAAGTTCGGGAACCATGGTACGCATACCCATACGCATACTGGTTGGTTTAGAAAGTCCGGGAACTTAGTACGCATACCGTTATGCGTACTGGCGTAAGTTTCAAGTTTCGGAATTCAACTGAGTTTGGAAGGTATGCGTACCCGTTCGCGTACTAGCGAACCCAAACTTAGTCCGACCACTTAGGTATGCGTACCTGTTCGCATAATTGAGTAGGTTATGTTCTAAAATCGGTTTGTTCGTGAACTAATACATTTATATAATAAGGAATACAATCTTTTGCAAACCGTGGCTATAATGTTCATTAATTGATTCGAGTGAATCAAAATCAATTTTGCTTCAATTGTGTCTTGTATACTTGTATGAGAATACAAACAATTAAACAACTCTAGAACTAGTTTAATTTGTGTCATTTGAACTATTTATGGTTAAGATGAATAAGGTTGATATCAAAGTGTTCATATGGCTAACTTCGGTTAACTATTGTTGAGTCAACAAAGGTGTACACGTTTAGGTACAGTTACTCATATCTAAATGAAATCATTTTTTATTTGTGTGTAACAAGCTAAGTTCGATATAACGTTTTAAAGATATTAGCTTGAGTTTTTCATCTAACGGTGAATATTGAATGCTTTGTTACTGAAAAGCGGGAGTACAACAACCACACCCAATATTTCGTTTATCAATTTGTATGGAAAAACTCCAATATACTTTTAAGAGAATCAACAAGACTCAATCTATAAAAAGTATATCAAAGAGGTATATCTCTCTTTCTTGATTCAATTCTTTCTCAAGCAAATAGAAATCTGCGAGTCTAATTGAATACAAGAAAAATCACTTGAACGGTACCAAAGACCAATGTTCAAGGATCAATCAATTTCAATCAACAACCAAAGGTCGAATTTCCAATTGATTGATTCAAACGCACAACATGTGATATTTCAATTATACAACAAAATATAATGCGGAATAGAAATAACACAGACACCAGAATTTTGTTAACGAGGAAACCGCAAATGCAGAAAAACCCCGGAACCTAGTCCAGATTGAATACCATACTGTATTAAGCCTCTACAGACACTAGTCTACTACAAACTAACTTCAGTCTGGACTGTAATTGAACCCCAATCAATCTCACACTGATTCAATGCGCTCCTTACGTCTATGATCCCATAAGGATACTACACACTTGATTCCCTTAGCCGATCTCACCCACAACTAAGAGTTGCTACGACCCAAAGTCGAAGACTTTAATAAACAAATCTGTATCACACAGAAAAGTCTACAGAATAGATAAATATATCTCCCACAGATAAACCTACAAGTTTTGTTCCGTCTTTTGATAAATCAAGGTGAACAAGAACCAATTGATAACCCAGACTTATATTCCCGAAGAACAGCCTAGTATTATCAATCACCTTACAATAATCTTAATCGACGCAGCGAAAGAAGATATTGTGGAATCACAAACGATGAGACGCAGATGTTTGTGACTACTTTTCTATCTTTCCTATCGGAGATATAAATCTCAAGCCAATCGTTATGATTGTACTGAAAACGATATAATCAGCAAGATCAGATCACACAACTACGAGAAAGTAGTATCGTCCTGGCTTCACAATCCCAATGAAGTCTTTAATTCGTTAACCTGGTTTACAAGAAGAAACCTAAGGTTAAAGAAGAATCGACTCTAGCTAATACAACTAGTATCACATGAAAGGTGTGGGGATTAGGTTTCCAAGTTGCTAGAGTTCTCCCTTATATAGTCTTTCAAATCAGGGTTTGCAATCAATGTAGGTAACAAAGCATTCAATATTCAGCGTTAGATGAAAACCTGATTAGATTAAAGCTAATATCTTTCAACCGTTAGATCGAAAACTTAGCTTGTTACACACAAATGAAATGTACTATTTGGGTTTATGTAACCGTACCCAAACATGAACATTTTGTTGGTTCAACAATAGTTAATCAAATGGTTATCCATATGAGAACTTTCATATCAACCATATTCTTCTTCACCATAACTAGTTCAACTGACTCAAATGAACTAGTTAGAGAGTTGTTCAATTGCAAGGAAATCTTATGTAACTACACAAGACACAATCGAAGCAAAAATGATTTGATTCACTGGAATCAGTTCATGAACTTTATAGCCACAATTTTCATTTTTCATTCCTTAGTTAATATAAATAAGTTCACAAACAATCGTCTTTAGATATAACCAGCTTAAGTTCGCAGACCTAGTTTGCGGACTTAAGTTCCCGGAAGGAGTTCTCAAACTCCAGCAGATTTTCTCTGGTCGAGAACATCCGCCAGTTCGCGGACTGAGTTCACGGCTCTTGTTCCGGTTCTCTTGATCAACAAAGTTCGCAAACTTCGGTTCAAGGAAAAATGACATATACATATATGTGTTGCCGCACAATGCTTATATCCATAATTGGTTATTTAATCTAAACTCTCATTTCAACCATTGAAACATTCTTAGAGGAAATTTCGTCAAAGTAAGCAATTTTCAAAGTGATTGAAACGTGTCATGACTTTCGTCACTAGGTAAAGATGAACTTGGCCAAAGCAAAAGCTTACCAACACATATTTCGAGAAATAGATAGGAGAGATAAACTCGGCTCAAAATAACAAATGTGTATAATCAAAGTCTATATAGCAAAACGACTTTTGTCTCAAAATAGGAGATATAATAGATAGACTTTTGAGTGATAGATAAGTTCAAGTCTCCACATACCTTTTAGTCGATGAAGATCCACCAGTTCCTTGAGTAGTCCTTCGTCTTGTATGATGATTGCCATGGAGTTCTTGAGCTCAACTACACTTTCTATCCTAGTCCGAGAATTAGCTATAGTAGACTAGAAATCAAGACTTATAGTTTTGATCACAAACATTGACAAACATGCTTGAGATAGCAGCGCATGCGAGTTCGACTGAGCAATTTCATCCATACAAAATACCCTAGGATTTGAACTACATCCTTGATTCCTCCCGTTGATTGAACTTCATCCTCAATTCCATCCGTGCCAAACGCACTCGTAGAATACTATGTTGAAATAACGAGGTGTTCATGGGTGAAAACTGTTTTTGCTGTTTTGGTAAATTTGGGTGTGTATGGATGAGAAACGAATCTAAACCTTAAACAAATGCACTGCGCGGGGGTGCTTTTGATTCGAGATATCAATCTATATAATTCTGGCCTAAACCAAGAAATGGTCATTCCAGACTTGCTTCGGTCACAAAGTGAAGGAGATGGGGTTGATCTTAGGGAGAGAAACGAATAAGGTGTTGAAATTGTGAAGGTGTTGGTTGTTTATGACTTGTATCATAATGATGAACTGGCTTGCACAATGAAAGCTATCAGTTCTGGTGTTTTCTGAATACTTTGACAACACATGGTTTCTCGGTGTCCGTTCGTGTTGTTTGGAAATAGGCGAATGACCTATTTATACAAGTCATTGAGCGCCACCTTCATCTCGTAGGAATTGGAGGAGGTGAAGTGATGGAGTAGTGGGTTGTGTAAGAGTGGTGATTGTCACACGATCTTGCCCACTTCCCTCATCACTGTTAACCGTCCACCTTTTCCTGGCACACTCTTGTAATGGCGCGTTGCACGCTGCACGCTGTGAATTTCCAGACCAATACCCCAATAAGTATCCCCAAGTTTGTGACATGATTGGTGTCTCGAGTGAGTGGGTCGAGTCGTGGGACCCGCCGCAGGAAATAGCATGTGATGCTATTAGGTTAAATAACTAAGTTATTTATATTCACGAAGTATCGTGTCTGCTCTATGCATGTAATGCATCGTATACAATAAATATGTATGAAGCATCATTGTTTTAAAGCTTGACCGAATGAGTCGCAGATCAAGCGTCTAAAAATAATATCACGTCCAACCATCTTCGAGTGATCGTTTGGAGGTGACTTGGGCGAGCCATGTTTTGTTCGATCACTCCCTGTGGAGGAGTGGCGGACGGTGATCACCAAGGTGCCTCATTAGCCATTTAACTTTTATCCTAGGTTGTCCGACCAAGATTGAAAAGTTGGACGGACAAGATGATCTAAGGCACATGTTTGCGAGCGTTGATGGATTTTGGGGTCTTAAAGAGGTGCGCAAGCATCACTCTTTAGCTTGACCGAAATCAAGCATGGATAAAGTAATGGTGGGACCGACCGGGCATGCGTGTAGACGGCTTGCCAGTGTACAAGTCCATGCCGCTCTGTCTTGCGGAGGTGTGATCTAGGCCGCTCAATTTTTCTGGCAAAGATGAGTGGTCATGATCGATTTGCAACAGAAATCCATTGCCGCAAAGGATTTGAAAGCCGCGCGACATGCCTCTTTTGGGCGTGCGTTTCTAGGCGCTCGACCATGGTTGGCCTAGGACGATCAGTCACACGCATAGGTGGGCCCATGGTGATCTCGTTGATACTCTCGAGACCTCTTAAGTCTATATCTACGCCCTCCATCCAGGCTGGTGAAGGTTGATGGCCGTGATTGAACTACGACAGTTATGCAATGCCGCAAACCCTAATTAGGGTTTTGAAGCAGTCACGCATACATGACTTTGGCCAACCGGTTTGCCAAGCCATGCTTCCCTTTGGAGAAACCGACCATGTGGGGCCCATTTTGGGCTGGCGGTGATCATATGTGCACCTCCCTGACGGTCCTAGGCGCGATCTAAGCCATCCAAATATGCTGAAGAAGTTGGATGGTTGTGATCGATTTAAGATGCTAGTGGAGTTTCCACGACCCTTTAAGAATCACGCCAGCCTCACTTCGAGCAAGCGTTCATTGCTCTAGGGCTAGGTCGTGAGAAAACCGATCAAGTGGGTGAGGAGTGGGTCCGCTAATCAGTGCATTAGCGCTTCAATTATCAATCGCGGAATGATCTAATCCGTCCAACCATGTTGGTGAAGTTGGACGGCTGTGATCGTTTTAAGACTGCCCTAAGCAGTCTATATTCGATCGAATCTCCACTAAGTAGCACGGCCACCCTACTTAGGGTTGGCGTTTGACGTTGCTAGGATATGTTCGTGTGACGTCCGACCGGCTAGGGCATAAGTGGGCCCGCCGGTGGTCATCATGACAATCGCCTATTCTTGCCAGGGTTTGGATAGGCTTGTTAAATTGCGCGGCCAACTTGTGTGGCCGTGATCGTTTCTGAGACTGATATGGAAAGTTTAGATTCCCTTTAGGGAATTGAACATGCTCGATCGGGCTAATATAAGCACGCCGATGTGAGATTCTCTTTGTTAGAGTGTGATGTAGCTTGTACAGGTATTTCACGCATGTATCGAATTTTGGCACTTGGAGATTCATGCTACTCAGCTGAGAGTGAACACTCAGTCGTCATGTCATGCTAATAATGAGAGTTCCGCGTGGAACAACACATGAAATACTAGGCTAATCAGGCATTAATAATGCTAAAAATTCACATAATATTTGGGATTGTTGATACATGCACCATTCTGGGTGAATTTTATGTATTTATTGAATTGATTCAAATAAATGAAGTGAAGAGGTACTCATCACGGCACACTAAATCTGGTTTTTACAATTTTAACCCTGAACTAAAATCCACCATCAACATTAAGTCCCTTACCTAACACATAATGGTTGCATTTTTGTGGGTTAGGCATGAGATGGTGACAATTCAAATATCAGAACAATTAAGCTAAAGTCAATACATATTTACCGCATAGATGAATACCGTCCTATGCCTCAAATGTCCGGGGATGGTCAAACCGATCCTTTTTAAATATCCAACGGCCTTTCTGATCTTGATTAGGGTTCGGAAGAAAGCACGGCTTGGTCGGTGTTGAATCCTTATCTATCGGGCATACCTCGCCGCAGTCGCTTTTAGTCTTCCTTTAGGGTTTCCTCGATATATATGTGTATGTAGGGATTTTGAATCACTTTTACCGTTTTGCGATAGGATTTTCTTGCAGAAACTCCATCATGTCAAGCAATAGTAGATCATCTTCTTCATACCATCCAGGGTCTTCTGCTAAACGTGCACGACCTGCATCTCAGTGTGAACCTGAGCTTCATGATGAATCCCCTGCTCGTGTTCTCCGAGTTAAGAAGATCATATTGGTTCATTCCTCTTTTCCTTTTCTTTTCTGAGCAGTTGCTTGTTCTTCATGATCTGGCGAATAATATATATTTTTTTTTTTTTGCAGAGATACCCTACTGGAGCATGCGTGACGGTTATCGACGACGGTGACTTAACTAGTCCTCTTCTTTCAAGCTCAAACACGCCTACCCCCGCGGACTTTGAAGATGCTGATCTGGGTATCTCATCTTATGAATACCCCAACACGAGTCTTTTATTCGATATCCGCATGAGATGCCTATTTTCCAGCTATCGAGCTGTCGGTGGATTCTTAGTGCGGAAGGAGTTTGTGCCTTTATACACAAAGGTATGGAGAAATTATGGCCACATCGCAACTAGGAATGTAGTTCGGCACTGTTCATCTGCTTTGGTCACCACGGTAAACTGCCTTCTTCCCATGATTGCTGAGATGAAGAACATCTCTATTCGCAACGTTGCTGAATCAAATTTTGAAAAGTGGGAGAACATGGTATCTACCTTCGAATCCATGGAGTTCAACGTGGGATGGTTGTGGCAACGTCTTGACATCATCAAGGTTGATCGAGCTGGTATCCTTGTGAATGTAGTTCCTGCTGCGAAAGCTATCTTGGAAGAGAAGAAGGCCCTGGATGCGGAATCAGAGAAGGTGGAGCAGGAAGTTCAAAACTTGAAGGATAGGACGTAGAAGTACCAAACTAGGCTGAAGATGATGCTCTCAAGGAACTACAACCTGCTGGATGGCCTCTTTTAAGCCACGCTTCCTTATTGTCAATTTTCTTTTTGAACATTCTTGAGAAATGAATTGCACATTCTTGAGAAATGAATTGCATTAGTTTTTGGTAGATGGATGAAGTCTTTTCATTAACGTTTTTTTTTCTGAATAAATTGATAATTCAAATGTGTAATGAAAAATGCATGTATCGTCATGTCATGGGAAGGACAATGATCAAGCATGGTACGCCTTGAGCCACTTCCCGTTAATGAATGCTTCTAACTTTCCTCCATCCACCTTAATGATTTTGTAGTAGCCGGTACTGTAAGCCTTGGTAATCACGTAGGGACCTTCCCATTTCGGAGAGAATTTTGGTGCAGACATGTCTTGCTGAATGTGTTTGGCCGTCTTCAAGACTAAATCTCCTACTTTAAAAACACGTGGCTTTACAGTCTTATCATACGCCCTGGAGATCCTATTTTGTACACCTGAGTACGTTCCTCCGCCTTGCTTCTTCTGCAATCCAGAGTGTCTAACTCAGCGATTCTTGAGTTAGATGCTTCAGCCTCGCTCCAGTGGACTCCACTTGCTGCTGCAATCCTGGCTGATGGGATTTTGATTTCTGCTGGGAGGATCGCATCCGCACCGTAAATAAGTGAATATGAAGAAACCCCAATGGAGCTTCTAGGTGCCGTCCGATATGCCCATAGCGCCGTTGGTAACTGTTCGTGCCACTCTCTGGGGTTTTCATGTATTGTTCGACTGAGAATCCGCATTAATGTTTTGTTGGTGCTCTCAGCCTGTCCGTTTCCTTGAGGATAGTAGATGGTGGAGAAGACATGTTTAATTCCATATTCTTCAAGTAACTCTCGTACCTGTTTGTTGGCAAAGGGGGTGCCGTTATCAGTGATAATGTGCTTGGGCACACCAAAACGGCAAATGATGTATTATTTAATGAAATCCGCAATCGTTGCTCCCATAGTACCTCGTAGAGGAATAGCTTCAACCCAGTTGGTGAAGTACGTTGTCGCGGTTATGACATACTAGTGCTGCTTCGATGACCGCAGATTGATCTTCCCAATAATGTCAAGTCCCCAGCTATAAAACGACCATGGACTGCTTATCGAGTGTAAAGGAGTGGAAGGTGCGTGAACAAGGTTCCCATGAATTTGACACTTGTGGCAGCTTTGAACAAATGCAGCTGCATCATCCTCCATGGTCATCCAATAATATTTCTTGTGTATCTGGAGAAACAGTTTCCTCTTCCCTTGATGTTCCCCCTCATGAATTTCCTTCAACATAATTGGGTTCTCGGCCTCAGCCAGGCATCGTAATAGATCGCCTCCAAAGATTTTGCGATACAGGATCGCTTCGTGGAATACGAACCCTTTCACCTTTTGTTTCATTTTGACAGCCTCCTTTTGATTAGCGGGAATTACTCCGTCGCAGAGATAGCTAATATACGGCTCTCTCCAGTCCCCAGCATGACTTATGCTGAAAACCTCCAGTTGGTGTGAAGGCGCTTGACAATTCGAACAAGACTTTTGGAGTAGCCAGGATTGAGTCTCCATTTCTGGCCAGTAATAGCCCAGGCGTTAAAGACGTCGATAGAGCGTTATCACCAGTGTTTGTTCAAAAATTTCACCGTGAACGCGGTTAAGCTGTAGCTGTGCTTCATCATCTCCGAGACATATTGATAGGTAACTGAAAAAGCGGGGGTCTAACAACACCACCCAATATTTCGCTTAGCAATCTTTATGGACTAACTCCGAAACACTTTCTAGAGAATCAACTAGACAGTCATACTCAATCTAGGTAAAAGTATCTCAAGGAGTTAATATCTCTCTCTTGTTTTGATTTACTCAAGTTAATAGGAATCATCTAGTCTTAATCAAACACAAGGAATAACTTGGACGGTACCAAAGACCAATGTCCAAGGATCAATCAATGAATATCAACAACCAAGAGGTCGGATTATACAGATTGATGATCACAACACACAACCTGTATTATTTCAATTATAAAGATAAACAATATAATGCGGAAAATGAAATAACACAGACACCAGAGATTTTGTTAACGAGGAAACCGCAAATGCAGAAAAACCCCGGGACCTAGTCCAGATTGAATACACACTGTATTAAGCCGCTACAAACACTAGCCTACTCCAAGCTAACTTCAGACTAGACTATAGTTGAACCCCAATCAGTCTCCTACTGATCCAAGGTATAGTTGTACTCCCTAAGACTCTGATCCCAGCAGGATACTGCGCACTTGATTCCCTTAGCTAATCTCACCCACAACTAAGAGTTGCTACGACCCAAAATCGCAGGCTTTAACAATAAACAAATCTGTCTCACACAGACAAGTCTATCAAAGGATAAATCTGTCTCCCACATAAAAACCCTAAAAGTTTTTGTTCCGTCTTTTGATAATAATCAAGGTGAACAAGAACCAATTGATAATCCGGTCTTATATTCCCGAAGAACAGCCTAGATTAATCAATCACCTCACAACAATCTTATTCGTATGTTAGCAAAACAAGATGTTGCGGAATCACAAATAATGAGACGAAGGTGTTTGTGATTACTTTTATATCTTGCCTATCAGAGAAATCAAACAATCTCAAGCCAATCAACATGATTGTACTATTACGATAGAACCCGCAAGATCAGATCACACAACTACGATAAAAGTAGTATCGTTCTGGATTCACAATCCCAGTGAAGTCTTTAAGTCGTTAACCTGGTTTTAGAAGAAGAAAACCAAAGGTTAAAGGAGAACCGACTGTAGCACGCAAACTAGTATCACACGTAAGGTGTGGGGATTAGTTTTGCAAAGTTGCTAGATGTCCCCTTATATAGTCTTTCAAATCAGGGTTTTGCCTTTGTTACAAAGCAATCAATATCCATTGTTAGATGAAAACCTGATTTAGGTTCAAGCTAATATTTCTCAACTGTTAGATCGAAAACTTAGCTTGTTATACACAATTGACTGTACGCTTCTAGGTTTGTTAACCGACCCAAACCTGTACATTGTTGGTTCAACAATAGCCTAACCAAAAGGTTAAACATATGAGAATTTCATATCAACCATGTTCTTCTTCACCATAACAACTTCAAATGACTCAAATGAACTAGTTAAGAGATTTGTTCAATTGCAAGGAAATCTTATGTAACTACACAAGACACAATTGAAGAAAAGATGATTTGATTCACAAGAATCGGTTCATGAACTTTAATACCCATGGTTTGCAAAAGCATTCCTTAGTCTTTTAAGATTAAGTTCAGAAATCATCTTTAGATAAATAACCTTCTCAAGTTCGCAGACTAGGTTCGCGGACTTAAGGCACCGGACAGAGTTTACAAACTCCAGCAGAAATTCTCGGGATGAGAACTTTGCTGGTTCGCGGACTGGTTTCGCGGACTTGGCTCATGCAAGTTTGTCAACTCCAGCAGAAATTCTCGGGTTTGAGAACTTCGGCAGTTCGCGGACTTGGCACTTGACATTCTTCTGGTTCTCTTGATCAACAAAGTTCGAGAACTTAGGTTCAAAGAATCCATTGGTTATGTAATCTAAACTCTCATTCCAATCATTGAAACATTCTTAGAGGACGTTATATAGTTGTTACACCATTTCTCGTCAAAGCAATTTCCAAATGATTGAAACATTCATGACATTCGTCACTAGGTAAAGATAAACTTGGTAGAAGCGAAAATCCTACCAACACATATTTTGATATATATATAGGCGAGGTATACTCAGCTCGAATACCAAATGTGTATAATCTAGTCTATATATAGCATACGAATTTTGTCTCAAAGAGTAGGAGATAAAATAGATAGACTTTTGAGTGACAGATAAGTTCAAGTCTCCACATACCTTTTTGTCGAGAAGTTCCACCGGTTCCTTGAGTAGTCCTTATACTTGTATGATGAATCGCCATGAAGTCCTTGAGAGCTCAACTACACTTACTATCCTAGTCCGAGACTTAGCTATAAGAGACTAGAAATCAAGACTTATAGTTTTGATCACTAAAATTGACAAATATGCTTGAGATAGCAACACATGCGAGTTTGACCGAGAAGTGCTCTAACAATCTCCACCTTTGTCAATTTTAGTGAAAAAACTATTAATACATATGCAATACAAAAAGGATAAACTTTAGTGGCTCCTATTCCATAGTCTAATCTTCAACGTTCCTTGAAATCTTCGTCCTTCTAAGTACTCCAATGATACCAAAGATTGTAAGTTTAGCATCACCGTTGTTGAAGATCCGTAGCTATAACAATGAGAAAGCATTGGTCTCGATCATTGTTATACAGTGTCATAGTATTATTACACAATGTCAAAGTTCAATTGTATCACAACTTCAACAATAATACTATGATGATATGTATCACTCCCCCTTAGTCCATACTCCATCTCGATTAGGTAAACCACTCCCCCTTACACAATGATCCGAAAACCATATGTATTTGTAGTGTGAACTACATATTAATTCTCCCCCTTTTTGTCAATAGAATTGGCAAAGGTACAAGAACGGGATCATAATGAAATTTCCGTAAGAGACATTTCATGACTGAGAGAAAGAAACACACATCAACTTATTTAGATGCAATCATATAGCCGAAGCTAACAACATTCATCAAGGAGTTTAAAAGATACAAGATAACCCCTCTAAAATTCCACAGCCGCACACCCCTCAAGATATGACCATTAAGCAAAAGTTCAAAAGAACTCTCCCCTATTTGATGTCATTCCCGAAAGAACAACAACGAGCGACCTTAATTTCAAGAGAAAATAAGGATTTTTATTGGATACCAAAACCATGAGAATGATTTTTATATTCAGAACTCAATCAAATTAATCATAAGTAAACCCATGATTAATTCAATCAGAATACATAATTAGATTAACCACAAGAGTGATCAATTTAATTAATTGTTCTCAACATAAGTAACCTTACGGAGCAACGACTAAGATAATCATACAAGAGAGTGATTGACTTAATCGTTCATATACTCAACACAAGAGAATTTGTGGAGTAATAACTAAATAACCAACAAGATGATTAATTTAGTTCTAAAATGCTCAACATAATGTATCTCACGGAACAACCAACAAAGCTAATCAAAAACTAATCCACTTTGTCGTATCGTGCTCAACATAAGACACATTACGGAACCTTCGCGGTAATACAAAACGATGGATCAATGAAGATCAGTACCGTGGAATACACAAGGATTCAGTCTTTTGTACAAGCATATACAATAGCAATAATCCTTGGATACAAAATATTTTAACCTATCTTCCGTCAATGATTGACAATATAGGCTTAACTTTTGTATATGTCAAAAGTCTATTCATTCTTAAACCAATAAACGAATACCGATCATGAACGACTTTACTTTTGACAAAATATGGGACAGTATAGTTCACAGACGTAAACACCAATATCCAATAACAAATTGCAATATAAAAAATCATAAAGATTAAATACTGCAAAAACATCATCCTCCAAAAAGTTTTAGAATTTAAACCAAAAACCTAAAAACAAGAATATGAAAAACAATAGCTATGTGTAGTCACAATCATCGCTATTCAAAGAACTAGTTATTCTTCCAACTAAGCCAAAAAGAAGACTTCTTAGGCATCAAAAACAAACGACACAAGATTTGAAACCCTAAACCTTGTCAGCAACTAGAGACTTAACATGAATGAGCTCATCAGTTATCTTCTTTAGTTCGTTTTTCAGAAAACCCAGATTCCTTGTTGCAATCCCGAGATGTTCATGTACAACGTCAAAGTCATGAAGAAGATTTCCTACCAGTTGTGAAGATAATTGAACCGGTAGTTTGTTTTCATGATCAACAACATGAAAGCATGTTATGGAGACACAATCAACTCACTGATCTTATCCTGCTTGACTTCATTAACCTTGTTTCTTTCACCCATTGTGCACACACATAAGGAATTCAATAGAGTATTTTGACCTTATGGAGCACAATATTTAACAAGTATTCCAAAAACCCTAGGAATCATGGCGTTCGTGTGGGTCCGGTGCGTGTACACGCGGTCAACCACAAAGGAGAGGAAGGAGAAAAAAAAAATTTAACTCCTAAAAGAAAAACAAAAACAACACACTCCTGCCAACATTCTCAAGAAAAACAACTTGAGAACAAAGATCATCCTTCTTATCTAAAAGATGGATGCAATCCTATGCATTCATAGTGCATTAAGATGAGCATTTGGCTCATCATTGTTAACTTCATCTTTTTCTCCTTCAAGGGGATTTAGAGAATAATCACACAACATAGTTGAAGAAGGTTTATCAAGAGAGGAACTTGAAATACCTGAGCCAGTTGCTATCCAGGTTTTTTTGATGCCCCGTTTAAGTTTGTTTATGCTGACCTTAAGTTATGTGACTCGATTATTAATATGCATGAAATCTGGATCATGAGTCTTGGAACCACATCCTCCTTCAGGTTAAGGTCGGTAATTTAACCTTCCTTTCTTTTTCCTATGCCTTTTTCTCTTTTCAGAGTTATTTAAGGTGTCAGTTTCTCTACTAACATTCTTCCTTCTACCTTTATTGACATTTTTTGTTCCTACAACATTATTAGGAAGGAACTTATCACGGTGTCTTCCTAGATTGTAAAAAAGGCTATTTGGACCAACACATTGAGGGACAGGTTTAATAACTTCTTTATACACCCATGCAAGGATGTTATGAAGTTTTTCATTCCTTATCCGAAAACGACATTTTCGTTCAGGATGTCCTTTGTTTCCGCAGTAATAGCAGTTCAAGGGTTGACTTGTCTTTATGCAAGTAGATTTAGAAGGATAACAATCCTTGTCCTTAGATACATTGCAAGATACGAGTGCTTTTCACATGAGGAACTTTCTACAGCTTTTACGAAATTGATCTTACTAGGTTTTGGAGCGTCTATTCCTTTATAGCCCAGACCACGTGTATCACGATGTTCTTTACATGCTCCAATCGTAGAAGATAATTTTGTAGAGCTAGAGTTGAACCTTCTCAGATTCTCTTCCAGTGATTTTACCTTATCAAGAGCAGCGACAAGGTCAGTTTCCAAGTATTTTTCTTTGACAAGGAGACTGAGTTCTTTGTCAATAAAACATTTTTGTTGAGATTCATACCATGCATCAGCATCTACAAGTTTTTCTTTCAACAAACAGAGATTTCGTAGAAGATTATCACACTCTGACCTTTTTGTGCGTAAATTCTCATCACGATCTTTAACGACAGATTTTAAGAGTCTATACCCTCCATCATATCCTTTAAAGAGTTTCCTCAATTTTCTGTTTTCTTGACAAAGAGGAGCCATGACAATCCTATGAGGAAGGCTTCATACTCTGCTGAATTGTTAGTGCATTGAAAGTCCATCTTGAAGGAGTGTGAGAAGACTTCACCGGTCGGAGACACTAGGACTACGCCTTCCCCTCCAGTGTTATGGATAGGAGTGGCAGAGCCGTCAAAATATAACAGTCACGCTTCTTCTTCGACAACGGAGATGTCTGGAAATTCTCCAAGAAGATCCTCACGTAGCGCAGAAGCGCCTTCCCCAGGGAATGCTGCTAATAAATCTGCAACTGCTTGCCCCTTGATAGCTCTAGGTGATGCACACGTTATGTCTAACTCCGACATTTGGAGAAGCCACTTAGCTGACCTTCCCATCAGGACCGGCTTTGAAAGCAAAAACTTCGCAGGATCAGATTTAGATATGAGTACCACCTTGTTGGATAACAGGTAATGTCTGAACTTCTGAATAGAATGAATTAGGGCTAAGCATGCCTTCTCTGCCTTGGGGTATCTGAGTTCAGCATCTCTCAATATTCGGCTGAAATAGTATATATGATGTTTGATTCCCTCGTCATCTTCTTGAGCGAGCAAGGCCCCGACGGCGGTATCACTGAAAGCGGTGTAGAGACAAAGCGGTATTCCTTGCACGGGAGACTTCATGATGGATGGAGATGACAATATTCGCTGAATCTTTCAAAACACTTCATGTTGTACTGCGGTCCAAACGAAACTTGCTCCTTTCTTCAGCAAGGGGGTGAATGAAGCAACAAGCTGGGCTAAACCAGGTATAAAACGTCGAATGTAGTTCACCTTTCCCATGAAGCTTTGGATTTCCTTCATAGTTCGTGGTGGCGGCATCGTGAAGATAGCTTGAGTCTTGGATGGGTCCACCTTGATCCCCTCTGCAGTTACCTGGAATCCCAGAAATTTTCCCGAAGAAACGCCAAAAGCGCATTTCAAAGGATTCATCTTCAATTTGTATTCACGACACTTTTCAAACACTTGTCGCAGGACTCCTGTGTGGTCCGCCCGAGCTTTTGATTTGACTACTATATCATCCATGTAGTCTTCAACTTGCTTATGCATCATGTCATGGAAGATTGCCGTCATAGTGCGTTGATACGTTGCGCCGACATTCTTTAAACCAAAAGGCATAACAGTATAGTAAAAATTTTCGATAGGAGTTCGAAAAGTTGTCTTACTTGCGTCATGCTCATACATCCTTATCTGATTGTAACCTCTATATCCATCCATGAAGGAAAACATGCCATGCCCGCTGGTGGCATATACTAACATGTCGATGTTAGGTAGGCGAAAATCGTCCTTGGGGCAACATTTGTTCAAGTCTTTGAAATCCACGCAGCACCGGATCTGTCCGTTTTTCTTTTTCACCGGAACCACATTAGCCAACCAGGTCGGATGATGAATGGGTCTAATGAAGCCGGCAGCTAGCAACTTCTGAATCTCAGTATTGATTTGATCTTCCACCTCGTGCCTGAACTTCCCCGGAGACTGTTTGATTGGCTTGGATCTGGGTATGACATGTAGATGATGGGTGACCAATTTTTCATCTAAACCGGGCATTTCGTCATACATCCAAGCGAATATATCCTGGTATTCTTTGAGAAGCTGCACGAGTTTTGTGCGCTCATCCGTGGACAAAGTTGAGCTGATGGAGATAGGTCTGGGAGATTCTTCATTCCCGATATTGACGATTTCGAGCTCATCAGTCGTGGAGTTGGTGTCGTCTTGTAGCTGTCGTGGAGCATCCAGTACCTCTTCCTGCAGCTCGTCATTTTTGCAGCATTCCACTGGGCGGAGAGACTGGGCATCAGTATCCCCTGCTAATTGCTAACAGCGGCGTCGGTACACAGTTTTCCCTTTCTGATCACGGCTTGCCACAAAAGTTCTCTCTCTCTTAGTGTGAACGTGGGTGGATGCTTCGCCAGATGAAGAAGAACGCCTTGTCAGCGAAGATGCATCGTGGGGCTTAGCCCTCAATGATGCAAGTCGGTACTCCTCCTGGATTTACGCCCACGTGGGGAGTGGGATGCAATGAACTTTGTCTGATTCTTCCCACGGAGCTTCTCTTGGTTCAAACAACTCCAATCCACATATCGGTGCGTAAGGAGACAACGATGCAGGAATACGAACGACTTCTCCATTCAGCACAGTCTTCAGGCATTGGTGATACGTCGAAGGAACAAACTTATTGTCGTGAAGCCACGGTCTACCTAGTATCATATGGTAGTCCGGCTCCTTCTCTATGACTTCGAATTTCACCTTTGACTGAACGGGCCCTACAGATAAATTCATATTGACATACTCGTACGTGTTGGTTTGGTTTCCTTCAAAGTCTGTCATCGTGGTAGGCTGTCGCACGATCTTTCTTGGGCAGACCTTAGCCGTCTTGAGTGTCTTGAAAGTAATCACATTCGAAGATTCTCCTGTGTCGATGAGGGCCCTCTTAAACTCTTAATCCTTGATGCGCGTAGTAACGTGTAGGGCCCGGCTGTGAGCCTCTTCCGTCATCATGTATTCCTCTGTAAATGTAACATTATTCATAGACGTCTCTGATGCATTTGATACTTTTGGACGCGAAGGAGTTAAATGCACGTCCAGGGATATCTGGTTAATTGCAGCAAACGTCTTCGCCCGCTGATTTTTCGAGAGGTGTAAAAGTTCGCACAAACTTTTCACTACAGAAGCTGCTTCCTGATCCACTGGCCTCCGGTTCATAGTGAAGTTTTTGATTTGAGGAGGATCAGTCCCCAGTGTATAAATCTCCGTGATAGGACCGATCATCTCTGATTTCATCTTGATGAGGAGATCGAGTATGTCGTTTATCGCTTCTTTGATCAGGTCCATATTCTTCGTGTGAATCTCCTGCACCCGTGCTAACTCGATCAATGTTGGGATTCTTCGGGATACACCATCAGATACACCGTTGGGAAGGGGGTATCTTCATTGGAGGAACTTCTACCGTAATCTGAAATTGTTGAGGGAATCCTAAGACCAACCATTTTGAAATCGACCAAATGGGATTGGGTATTGAAGAGATTGACTTCACAACCGAGAGATTAATCTCCCACTGTGGTCGCCAATTGTTTATGGGTAAAAACTGTTTCTGCTGGTTTTGGTAAATTTGGGTGTGTGTGGATGAGAAACGAATCTAAACCTTAAACAAATGCACTGCACGGGAGTGCTTTTGATTCGAGAGATCAATCTATACAATTCTGGCCTAAACCAAGAAATGGCCGTTCCAGACTTGCTTCGGTCATAAAGTGAAGGAGATGGGGTTGATCTTAGGGAGGGAAGCGAAGAAGGTGTTGAGATTGTGAAGGTGTTGGTTGTTTATGAATTGTATCAGAATGATTAAATGGCTTGCACAATGAAAGCTATCAGTTCTTGTGTTTTCTGAATATTGTGACAACACTTGGTTTCTCGGTGTTCGTTCTTATTGTTCGGAAATAAGCGAAGGACCTATTTATACAAGTCATTGACCGCTACCTTCATCTCGTAGGAATTGGAGGAGGTGAAGTGATGGAGTAGTGAGTTGTGTAAGAGTGGTGATTGCCACGCGATCTTTCCCACTTCCCTCATCACTGTTAACCGTCAAACTTTTCCTGACACATTCTTGTAATGGCGCGTTGCACGCTGTAAACCGCCAGACCAATACCCCAGTAAGTATCCCAAGTTTATGACATGATTGATGTCTCGAGTGAGTGGGTCGAGTCGTGGGACCCGCCGCAGGAAATAACATGTTATTCTATTAGGTTAAATAACTAAGTTATTTATATTCACGAAGTATCGTGTCTGCTCTATGCATGTAATGCATCGAATACAATCAATATGTATGAAGCATCATTGTTTTAAAGCTTGACCGAATAAGTCGCGAATCAAGCGTCTTAAAATAACATCACGTCCAACCATCATTGAGTGATCGTTTGGAGGCGACTTGGGCGAGCCATGCTTTGTTCGATCACTCCCTGTGGAAGAGTGGCGGACGATGATCACCAAGGTGCCTCATTATCCGTTTAACTTTTAGCCTAGGCTGTCCGACCAAGCTTGCAAAGTTGGACGGACAAGATGATCTAAGGCACATGTTTGCGACCGTTGACGGATTTTAGGGTTTTAAAGAGGTGCGCAAGCATCACTCTTTATCTTGACCAAAATCAAGCATGGATAAAGTTTTGGTGGGACCGACCGGGCATGCGTGTAGACGGCTTGCCGGTGTACAAGTCCATGCCGCTATGTCTTGCGGAGGTGTGATCTAGGCAACTCAATTTGTCTGACAAAGATGAGTGGTCATGATCTTTGCGACAAAAATCCATTGCCGCAAAGGATTTGAAAGCCGCGCGACATGCCTCTTTTGGGCGTGCGTTTCGAGGCGCTCGGCCATGGTTGGCCTAGGACGATCAGTCACACGCATAGGTGGGCCCATGGTGATCTCGTTGATACTCTCGGGACCTCTTAAGTTTATATCTACACCCTCCATCCAGGATGGTGAAGATGGATGGTCGTGATCGAACTACAACAATTATGCAATGTCGCAAACCCTAGTTAGGGTTTTGAAGAAGTCACACATACATGACTTTGGCCAACCGGTTTTGCAAGCTATGCTTCCCTTTGGAGAAACCGACCATTTGGGGTTCACGTTGGGCTGGCGATGATCATATGTGCACCTCCCTGACGGTCCTAGGCGCGATCTAAGCCATCCAAATATGATGGAGAAGTTGGATGGTTGTGATCGATTTAAGACGCTAGTGGAGTTTCCACGACCTTTAAGCATCATGCCAGCCTCACTTCGAGCAAGCGTTCATTGCTCTAGGGCTAGGTCGTGAGAAAACCGATCAAGTGGGTGAGGAGTGGGCCCGCTAATGTGTGCATTAGCGCTTCATTGATCAATCGCGGGATGATATAATCCATCCAACCATGCTGGTGAAGTTGGACGACTGTGATCGTTTTAAGACTGCCCTAAGCAGTCTATGTTCGATCGTATTTCCACTAAGCAGCACGGCCACCCTACTTAGGGTTGGCGTTTGACATTGCTAGGAGATGTTCGTGTGACGTCCGACCGGATAGGGCATAAGTGGGCCCGTCGGTGGTCATCATGAAAATCGCCTATTCTTGCCAGGGTTTGGCTAGGCTTGTTAAATTGCGCGGCCAACTTATGTGGCCGCGATCGTTTCTGAGACTGATATGGACAGTTTAGATTCCCTTTAGGGAATTGAACATGCTCGATCGGGCTAATATAAGCACGCCGATGTGAGATTCTCTTTGTTAGAGGGTGACGTAGCTTGTACAGGTATTTCACGCATGTCTCGAATTTTGGCACTTGGAGATTCATGCTACTCAGCTGAGAGTGAACACTCAGTCGTTATGTCATGCTAATAATGAGAGTTCGGCGTGGAACAACACATGAAATACTAGGATAATCATGCATTAATAATGCTAAAAATTCACAGAATATTTGGGATTGTTGCTACATGCACCATTCTGGGTGAATTTTATGTATTTATTGAATTTCTTCAAATAAATGAAGTGAAGAGGTACTCATAACGGCTTTACCCTTTGCAGGATTTCGGCACACTAAATCTGGTTTTTACAATTTTAACCATGAACTAAAATCCACCATCAACACGAGGGTACACCACACCTTTTAATTTTAACCTATAAGTCTGATACCAAGTGTAATCGTCTATGGACAAAGTCAAGACAATACAACAACAAGGTATTCACTTGATAATAGTTACGGTCCAAAATCGATTTACTATAGGATCAATATCAAGTGATTATAATTTAACGTACAAGTGTAATTTATTTTACTATAATAAAAAAATTATAATGCGGAAGTAAAGTAAATGACACAGAAAGATTTTGTTAATGAGGAAACCACAAATGCAGAAAAACTCTGGGACTTAGTCCAGTTTTGAATACTCTCAGAATTAAGCCGCTATACAAGAGAACAAAGACAGATTCGTATAGTTGAGACCAAGTAATCTACCCCTTGTTACTTAGTTCCCTTAGTCCAGTTTTGAATACTCCATTTTGATTTTTCTCTCTAATGATAGTTAAGATCGGTTCTACCAGGTATCCTAAATATGTAAGGATCGGTTCTACCAAGACTCTCACCATAAGTCAAGATCGGTTCTACCGCATATCCCAAGCTAGGTAAAGATAGGTTCTACCATAATTCTCAACATAAGTCAAGATAGGTTCTACAAAGATATTACATAGGTTCGAATTGGTCATCCAATTGATTTTCTATGAAAACCGGACCCAAACACCTATTGATTTCCTTTCGATTACAAAAAAAGTTTAGTATGTGTGCTTCCTTTAAACATATGTACTCAAACATAGTTTTCTAGGATGAAATCACACCTATATCCAATACAAAATCAAGTAACAAGTTACATAGATTATGTCGATGTCACTTTTACGAAGTTCAAAAGATAAATGTTATACTTTGTAATCAAATATTTTTCCTTGACACTTTGCTCATAATAAAATGAAAATTCTAATACTAGAGAATTAAGATAACCTCGCATGTTATTTTTCAATCTTAAACGACTTGAAAGCGATGATAGGAATGGAAACAAGTCAAGTCAGTATCACTATACCTCAAGTGGAAGGATGATGTCTTCGTTGTAGTCGATACGTCTTCACTATCTTCAGGTCTTCAAGGTATCACTTGTATGCATGTCTCAACATTCCTAGACTTTCTAGTCTAAGCTAAACAAAGTTGACTCTAGTACATTTAATCAAAAGACTCTAATTGAGTTTTGATACTAAAATATGACAACCAAACATGACATACCAACGCTTGGTAGGTTCAACCGAGCAATGCTCTAACAAATCTCCCATTTGTCAATTTTTGTGACAAAAATCTAATACATATGGAGATAAACGGATTACAAAATAACTCATTCTTCATACGCTTGATTCCAAATTTCAACAACACAATATCCCGCGCATTCAAAAAATAAATGCCTTTGTTGACATTTGAATAACAAAAGCTTTACTCCCTCTAAAGGAAAGCTAGGTAAATATTCAATCCGAACATCTTTGTTATTCTCGTTTTCGTAGTATGAAATACTACACAACAAGATGATATGTTTCCCCCCCTTAGTCTATGCTTTACTCTTTCGTTAGATATAAAGATATAAGAACATATATCCTTTCCAAGTGATCATAAATCACTTGTTTAACCCATATATTTCTCTCCCTTTTTGTCACAAAAAAAAAACTAATAAACATAAGAGCAAACCGAAAGAATCTTACAAGTCTATAAGACTTGTGCAACATATAAGAGTTAAGAACGAAGGTTTCACATACCATTTTAGATAACCAATGCTAAAACCGAAATTACCTAAGTTATTTTTGTCTTAGTATATTATCAAGGAAACAATTGATAAACACATTTTTGTGTCTAAGTTGTCCTCAATTTTCTGTATTATTGGTACTCGATTTCGTACTTATTATGGTGTTTTATGTGTTTGTAGGTATTTTTGGAAAATAAACTTTGGTGGAAAAATCGGCTCAAAAAGTTTTCTAAAGCACCCGGATGACACATGTTATTCAGACTCGTATTGTTGGTTAAGGGGCACCTTAATTACTAAGGGACACCTTCTTCACTATTTACACCCCAGAGAATCACCTGTTAGTCGCACCCCCAGTTTGGTTAGGGGGATACCCTTTCTTCTTCATTTGAATTATGAAAACCGGCGGGAAAAACCAACCTTCAGCTGCCGAAATTAGGGTTGCGATTTGAGCTCGTTTCAGTGAGACTAAACGGCTGAATTTGATTGGATTTGTTCATATGGGCTTAACAAACGTGGTGTGATATTCAAAATCAATCCAGTTGGACCAGATAATCGGCGAGAAGGAAACAAAGTTGCGTGTTCACGGGAAAAATATTTTGGATTTGGTTTGGAAAGTTTCTGGTGAAATTCAATTGAAGTTTTAGCTTGGTTTGGGCCTGTTAACCGCAAACAGGGCTGGTAATCCTCTTAGACTCGTCAAAGTACGGTTGTATCATCGATTGGAAGAAAACAGAGCATCATATATCCCCATGATTTATTCTCGGGATTTTCTTTATTCTTGGAAAGATTGCACGAGGTCAGAGCATGTATATCCTATTCTATGACGTGTATGAGTCTGTTAAGAGTATGTTGGATGGATACAGACGCGTGAGAAGCTGTAAAAAGGGAAGAAATCTCGTGACTGGCAGTGAAGAATATTATTGAGTAATGAAGATTATTCGGAGTTATTGGTGAGTATTTTTGATTCTGGAGAGTATATAAAGGGTGCTGAGGGTTATGAGAGGGGATGGAGAGAATTGGGAGCAGTTTAGAACATTAGAGAGCCGGAATCAAAGTTGCAGAGGTTAGTTTGCTGCTGGTGAAGAACAAACGAAGAACATAAGAAGCACATTTAGCTGCAGTTTAGAACAGTCGTAATTGCTACAGTGCCTACGACATCTAGCTTTTATCGTTCTCTGTAACTATTGAGTTTGTAACAAATATAAGTGTTACAAACCCGGTTTTTGTTATTTCATCTCCATTTTCATCTTTGTAAACACCCCTTTGAGCAATAAAAATGAATTTTGAGCGTGTTTTCAATATGCGGAGCTAGAACCCATCACTGGGACAACGGAGGAAGCTGTATTTCATCCTTGGGGTAATTTAATAAATTCCTTATTTACTTTTTGCACAAATTTTAAATGATTTATGATTTCTATTAATCAATTGTTATCTTGTTAGATAGTGTATGCTTAGTCTTAGATGCTTTAGATACACTATGCTTGTAATTTACAATTGATGTTTTACGAAATCTACTTTGGCAAAGAATAGAGTTATTGTTTCTTTTGTTTTGAGCTATAAATGTCTAAGATTAATTTATGAACCCCATGAACATGAAAAGCAGTGGAATCCCGAGTTCCGGTCTCTCTATATCCTGTGACAAATTGTATATATATTTTTCTTTTATTTTGGTTTATTAATTCTTAAAAACAATCTCATTAAGTCTGAGTGAACGAAAACCTTTCTTACCACTATTAAAATTCGATCAATTTTTGGCGCCGCCGACGCGGATTTGTTTTTAGGTTTTATTTTATTTGTTCTTTTTTACGCGTTTTGATATTTTTGTTTGCTTTCAGATTTGGAGCTAAGTTTAAGAAAAAGAGAAAGTGCTAAAAAGAAAGGCAAACTCCAAAAAGGAAAGAAAAGAGAAATCTAAAAGGAGTGAAGAAGAAGATTTTGTAAATAATTTTATTTTATTTTTTTAGAAACTGTAATTAGGGTTATATTTTTGTAATATTTTTTTTTGGACCTTTTTTTCTTTTTCTTTTTGGACTTTATTTTTGGACATTGGACTTTATTCTATTTTTAAAAACCCTACGGAAGGGTAGTTTTAAATAAATTGTTTGCAGAAAAGGACGACGATTACGATATCTCCTCGGCCCCTCGGGTTCGTACATGACATAGGAGTCGTGGCCCGAGTCGACTTCAACGGTTCATCCCCCGTCTGGAACGGGAGGTAAGAATTCTAAACACCCGCGAATCCCCTGTCAGCGGGTTTAATGGATGATTTTGTATGCATATATGTTGAGGACCTGAAATCGGATTTAATTTTCTAGTAAAGGGAAAGGCCTGGCCAAATCAAGATAAGGACTCGGATTTCATCACCGTTTCCTTCTTCCCCGCCTTAGGAACACGTAACCTACGCGAACCTAAGCTTAAAATACTGACTAGAACGAGACCGATAGGGTAACGATCTTAATAGGAAAGTCATTCGAAAAATATTGGTTACTCTTTTAAGCATACTTCGAAGTTCATGATGGTTTCTGTGAGTTGAATGCGTGACTGCACCGCCTTGTAATACCGGTGAGGCCTTGGGTATCAAAGCTCCATAGAGCTTCCCTCGCCTCTATTCAACTTACTTTGACTCGGGTTGATTCCAGAGAGGTTTTCTTAAATTGTAACGAATTCCCTTTCGAAGGATTAGAAGCTGGTCTAGAAACAATCTAAGTGGAGCCATCATGCTTTTTGTTTGCTAGATAAAATAGGCTTGTTGTGGTCGAGTCAGCCTTCTTTGTGTTTGTTTAGAATTCCCTTGCAGTTAGGATGTCGAACTGGTATTACAATAGCCCATATAACGAATATAAGCCTGATTTTCAAAATGGACATTACTTTGACCATAATGTGGATAGTGGTTGGGAACGCCAATCTTTTGAAGGTTATGGTCCATACCATGGTGAGCCCAATTACTATCCACACGCCAACCGGCCATACGAGCAAAATTCCTCTCTACTAGAGTCAACTCGTAAGTTAGCTGAGTCGACACGTAAGTTAGAAAAAATGAATAACTTAGTTATGAACGAAAGCAATGCAACGAGTGAACTTTGTTTCCTAGATTAAATCAGGAAGTCATGTGAGTCAACTCAAAAACTTTTGTTAGAGGCCCAGAACAGAACTGCTCGAAATAATCTTAATTTCCAATATAGTGTTTCCAATAGTACCTTTGAAAATGAGGATAGTTATTTGCATAATCAAGATAACGAGGTTAGAATTGGTAACACTACTTTTTTAGATGAGGTTCGACCATTTTCATGTTATTATAATGATTATGATGAGGACAGTGTTGATGAAGAATCAGACACATATAGGCATAGTGATCAGGAATTTGTTACTCCAATTGAGTTGTACAATGATAATATTATTTCTAGTTCAAATCCAAATAATTTTAATAATTATTCACCTATTCAAAAGGACGAGGATTTGACTATAGATACCACCGTTTTAGACGATGTAGTAGACCCTTATGATTACGAAGCCGATGATAGTTTTGAGGAACGAGTTTCTTTTGAGAATAGTGTTTTAGAGTCTAGCGATTTAGAAACATTAGTCTTAGACAAAGAATACAGGCTCATAGAGAGTTCAAATATGAGTGAGGATGTACCTCCCGATTATAACTTAGAAGAATCAATTGACCATTTTCAGGAATCTGATGTCCTAGAAATTAGGGAAATTGTAACCAGTCTATCTAGAGACACTGAACACTCTAAGTTTGGGTGTGATTATCATTCTTCATTTACTTCACCTTTTACTCTTGTAGAGATCCCTTACTTGGGACTTGATATATGTGCCTCAACCATTGTGCCAGATTACCTTCATACTAGCTCTCCAGAACCTAGTGATGTCCATAAGGAAGTTCAGTTATTAGAAACCCATCCTAGTGATGTGGTTAACCCAGGCTATGATACCAAGATTGACTTTGTTTTCCCACCAAATATTTTTCAACCAAATGTGGGAACATATGAGTTACAGATGTGTCAGATATTGAGTTTTGAGACTAAACCTAATTACTTTAGGAGATTAGGGTCGACACATTTGCTTAAGGAAGACCACCACGTTCATTATGGTCAACTGTGTAAGTCAAATTTGATTGACTTAGAGGATCCCCAGTTATTCAGGTTACTTTTATGTGCTTCTAAATTCTTAGTTGAGTATTTCCAGACTCTACAACCTGACCTTCAGGATCCCGCCTTTGAGGAATTCCACCCGATAAAAACCTTTTATCTAGACCCAGTTATAGAACCTGAACCTGAACCACGACTAGATATTGTTGTCTTAAAGTTAAATAATGGTATGTTCGGTATCTTCATGGTCTGTTGTGATTATCTCTTCTTTTGGGTAACACTTTTTGATTCAGATGACCCGCAATTATTCCGGTTGTTGCTATATGATTCTTCGTGGTGACTAATCCTTCCTTAGTCTGGCTGAAGACTTTAAACTTAGCACTTCTTGGGAGGTAACCCAATATTCATGCGACACGGTAACATCTTTCCTTATATATTTTGCTTCAATTGGTAACAGTTTCTCCTTGTTCATGCTTTTAATTTCATCTTTAGAACATTGATGTTAGATTTAAGTTTGGGGGTATGGGAGAAACTTCTTAGTTGCAATAAATAAACTCCAGAGACTAGAAATTTATGCTTATTAAGGTTGGGACTAACTAATCTAAGTGGATGGGAACATCTAGGTTGTAGGAGTTGAGGAACCAATCTGATTAGATGGAAACATCTAGAAGAGTCTATTCATAAAAGCACAGAGCTCAGGTGTTAGAAAAGAAAACATGGTAGTTTCGCCATATCCTCGTTATGGAAACATCGAAAGAATCCTGATCATTTCTTTATTTTTATTTTTACCATTGCTAGGGTGAAATAGGGTGACTGAGATACAACAACAAAAAAAAAACAGACCACCAGACCAACCGGAATAAATACAATAAAGTCGACCACTGGTACCCTTGTATATACCAGCTGAGTTGACCTAGAGTTAGGATTATCGACCACTGGTTTCCTTGTATATGCCAGTGTGTTGATATTAATCCAGACCAATATCTCAGTCCATTAGGATAGGTTCACCTTAATCAACATCATCTACGTTTTTTTATCTACATACATCTTCTTAATCTATCCATGTGATTGGTTGACTCTGGTTTATGATGTCCAGAAACTATCTGAGTAGAGCTCTGTCACTTTATATGAATTTTAGTATGCTTGAGTGCAAACTCGTGTACAACAATTGGAATTTCGCATCATGGTACTTCCTCCTATAGTCAATGAGAGTATGCCAACCAAGGAGATTCTTTAGTGCCGTCCAAGGTTCTGCGTAGATAGCTAGGGTATGGAGTAAAGGTTTTGTGGGTACACCTCTGGTAAACCCTCCCGAGATTAACTCGGTTTTATTTATTAGTTTTGCTCGAGGACTAGCAAATAATAAGTTTGGGGGTATTTGATAAACACATTTTTGTGTCTAAGTTGTCCTCAATTTTCTGTATTATTGGTACTCGATTTCGTACTTATTATGGTGTTTTATGTGTTTGTAGGTATTTTTGGAAAATAAACTTTGGTGGAAAAATCGGCTCAAAAAGTTGTCTAAAGCACCCGGATGACACATGTTATTCAGACTCGTACTGTTGGTTAAGGGGCACCTTAATTACTAAGGGACACCTTCTTCACTATTTACACCCCAGAGCATCACCTGTTAGTCACACCCCCCGTTTGGTTAGGGGGATACCCTTTCTTTTTCATTTGAATTATGAAAACCGGCGGGAAAAACCAACCTTCAGCTGCCGAAATTAGGGTTGCGATTTGAGCTCGTTTCAGTGAGACTAAACGACTGAATTTGATTGGATTTGTTCATATGGGCTTAACAAACATGGTGTGATATTCAAAATCAATCCAGTTGGACCAGATAATCGGTGAGAAGGAAACAGAGTTGTGTGTTCACGGGAAAAATATTCTGGATTTGGTTTGGAAAGTTTCTGGTGAAAGTCAATCGAAGTTTTAGCTTGGTTTGGGCCTGTTAACCACAAACAGGGCTGGTAATCCTCTTAGACTCGTCAAAGTACGGTTGTATCACCGATTAGAAGAAAACAGAGCATCATATATCCCCATGAGTTATTCTCGGGATTTTCTTTATTCTTGGAAAGATTGCACGAGGTCAGAGCATGTATATCCTATTCTATGACGTGTATGAGTCTGTTAAGAGTATGTTGGATGGATACAGACGCGTGAAAAGATGTAAAAATGGAAGAAATCCCGTGACTGGCAGTGAAGAATATTATCGAGTAATGAAGATTATTCGGAGTTATTGGCGAGTATTTTTTATTCTGGAGAGTATATAAAGGGTGCTGAGGGTTATGAGAGGGGATGGAAAGAATTGGGAGCAGTTTAGGACATTAGAGAGCCGGAAAAATCAGAGTTGCAGAGGTTAGTTTGCTGCTGGTGAAGAACAAACGAAGAACATAAGAAGCACATTTATCTGCAGTTTAGAACAGTCGTAATTGCTACAATGCCTACGACATCTAGCTTTTATCGTTCTCTGTAACTATTGAGTTTATAACAAATATAAGTGTTACAAACCCGGTTTTTATTATTTCATCTCCATTTTCATCTTTGTAAACACCCTTTGAGCAATAAAAATGAATTTTGAGCGTGTTTTCAATATGCGGACCTAGAACCCATCACTGGGACGACGGAGGAAGCTGTATTTCATCCTTGGGGTAATTTAATAAATTCCTTATTTACTTTTTGCACAAATTTTAAATGTTTTATGATTTCTATTAATCAATTTTTATCTTGTTAGATAGTGTATGCTTAGTCTTAGATGCTTTAGATACACTATGCTTGTAATTTACAATTGATGTTTTACGAAATCTACTTTGGCAAAGAATAGAGTTATTGTTTCTTTTGTTTTGAGCCATAAATGTCTAGGATTAATTTATGAACCCCATGAACATGAAAAGCAGTGGAATCCCGAGTCCCGGTCTCTCTTCATCCTGTGACAAAATTTGTATATATATTTTTCTTTTATTTTGGTTTATTAATTCTTAAAAACAATCTCATTAAGTCCGAGTGGAAGACAACCTTTCTTACCACTATTAAAATTCGATCAACAATTGTCGGAAGCAATTTTCCATTAATCTGTTTGATCAACCAAGATAACTTAGTTACGAACCGAACCAATTATGCATTTATAATCGTTTTATTCGATAAGACTCAAAAGAGATATACTTAGTTTCTATTATCAGGTTCTAATTATTCATAGAATAACTTAGACCTTCTTTTAGACAAGACAAAAACTAGGTTAGTTAACTAGTTTTTCTTACCAAGGAATCGACTAGACTTGAATAATCGAACCCTATATTTGACAAGCCTGAACTAAGATCAGAATTAACTTAGTTACTCTTATCAGGATTCAAAGAGGCTAAAACAAATGATCCTTATTTCGTTAAGCAAAAATAAATACCAATTTAATAAGTCAAAAATAGAATTGACATAGTTTTTCCTAACCGGAAACAATTGAATCGCACAATCAATACATACAATCATAATGCAAATATGATAATTGCATTATATTTTGTTAAGCAAAAGCAAAATATATGCAATAAAATCAAGCTTTTCTTAACAAGATAAACGATTAACTAACAGAAAAATCGTACCTTACACTTTGACATGACAAACTAAGATCAGAATTAACTAAGTTTTCATATCAGGAAAGATTAAAATCATAATTCTTCCCTCGATTTCCACAACCACTCTCCCCACAACGATATATCATTAAGCACTAGTTTAATAAGAACTTTCCCCCTGTTAGTTGTTATTCATGTGCAAAACAAAAGAACAACAACAAAAACAACATTTACCAGAGCAACGTTGAAACCGATTTTAGCAATTACGTGCCAATAGTAAAATCCTAAACGGAAACTCATATGTTATGCTAAATACAAAACTTATGTAAACATAATTCGAAAATAACATCAATGTGACTTTCACACATGAGTTTATCAGTATCTCTTCATGATCCTATAATAAAGCCTACCTAGAAAGGATAGAACTTAATTCTGCTAAATAAAAAATTCACACAAATCATTAGAGATCACCATAATATGAGACTGGAAATTGGGGTTAGTGAAAACCGAAATAACATCTCATAACCGAATTCAAAGCATCAAAGATATTCATTCATAACAAGATATGCAATCGAAACTACCACAAAGAATGATACAAAAGATTTAAATAAAAGCTTAATCATTCATATTATTGATAGTTTGAATAGACTTTACATAAACATTGAAATAAATCAACAATTGATCAGTCTATTCACAAGAAATAAGAACTGAATCTTATAATATTTGTAAGAAACTTAGTCATTCAGTACTTGATGAAGATTAATTATTTTCAATATTAATCTTGTGGATTTCCTCAATAAGATAACCCTGTTGTTTGACAAGAATTTCTTGCAACTAGGATGTTTTGGTGAAACACTCTACAAGAGCATACAATTATGTCTTAGATTGAACACATAATTGTGTCAATATCTCAATACATTGATCTTTCTTTAGTATATTCTCCCTTTCCTTTTTGCTAAGTCAATCTCTCTTTTTGATCATTTTCTTCGGTTTCTTAGCATCAAGTGATGGTGTGCAGCCTTATTTAAGAAGAACTCCGTCAGATTAAGCACCTTAGCAATAGGAGACATCGGATCCTGATTCATAGTTCAAACAAGGAATAACCAATGAACCAGATGAATTCTTTATAAATTCTGAAAAAGATATTTCGAAGATATCATACTTCCGAAAATATATAATATTATTAAAAATAAGAATATATTTCAAGACATATTTTCAATTATTAGATTTTATTCCCATAATTTATACAATATATGCCTTATTTTTTCTTTCTCACACACAGTTGACATACTAAGGTGAGGATGCAACCTAATATCGATTATGTGGAATTAGTACAAGATTTTATCTCATTATGGGTCTTACAATATACTGAATATTCTTAATTTAGTGAAGTATGATTCTTAGATCTTCTCTTGTTACCTTGATACACCGAAGTTTTCGGAGATTAGGTAAGATGATATCGATCACCTTGATGATTCTTGGAAATGCATAAGGACATCTTAGTAATTTCTAGATTCACGACAGTTGTGCACTTTGTCATATTAATCCTTGTACCATTAGTAGGATTTTCAGTATTGGAAGATGTATCCATTTTCAAAATGGTTAAATCGCTTATTAAACAAGATGAAATTAAATTAACAATTAATGCAATATTAGTTGTTTCCTCTTCTTCAGAGTTGTATGAATCTGAGGTCTCATTCAGAGTTATAGATAATGCATTACTTCCAGTGTATTTCCTTTGATTAGGACAGTCTTTAGCCAAATGACCAAAACCTTTACACTTGAAATATTAAGGCTGATATCCATCATCTTCCTCTTGATCCTTTCTGTTCTTGGCGGGAATTTGATCATGTGGACGACAAGGATGATGATTATCTTTTATGAATCTCTTTTATCTGTTCTTTAAGATATCTCGAAACTGTCTAGTGATCAACGACATTGTTTGTTCAATATTATCATCTGAATCTTCTGCAATTAATTCATTATCTACCAATCTATCTTTTACCAATGGACCTTTTGGAATATTTCCAGCTTTAAAAGCTATTCCCTTAGCCAGATTATATTGAGATTCATGGAAGGTTGGAGGTTGTATTTTCTGTTGAAGAGACGTTGAGTATCACGAGGCTCTCGGTCTAAGTTTTTCTCTTTCCATTAAAGCATACGCGGTAGTTCCTAATCGCTTCGCCACTTCATGAAGTTCCGAGAAGGTATGGAATCAAAGATTTTCCAATAAGGCTCTGTAGATAGGGATCATTCCATTGTTGCAAAAGTCTACAAGTTGTTGTTCACTATCATTTGGGTCATGACAATCCAAAGCTTGGACTATGAATTTCTTCACATAATCGTTCGGATGCTCATTGTTCTTCTGAAACATCCTTCCCAGATCAGAGAGAATAACTTGTTCCGGTACGAAGAAGTAATTCTTGTATAAAGCATTAATCATCTCTCCACAACTGGTGATGCTTCTTGGTGCGGTGTTGTTGTACGATGTGTATGCTCGTCCGGTCAGAGATTTTGAAAATTCTTTTAGACGGACAACAAGATTGTGTTCATGTTCACCCAATGATTCCAGAAATCTAGAAACATGTTCTCGAGCATTGCTTGTTCCATCATAGAGAGTGAACGTTGGAGAAGTGTAACCCTTCGGAAGAGGAATTTTTTGTGTAGCAGCAGGAGTATGGAGGTTGATGATGATGGATATAGGAAGTATTATCTTTTCCACGATTCTCCAAGAAACGCTCAAAATCTTCACGAGTGATGAAATTCGATGGTTCTTTCGCTGGCGGGTTGTTTGCAGCAACTTCATCATCTTACGAAAAGGATTTGGGAGGTGTTAGGATCAACGGACGAGGATACTTCCTTGTCCTTTCCTTTTTCACGTTGGGGATAAGCTTGCTCGGACGGCAGTCTGTCCGTGAGAGTCTTGAGATCGGTGCACAACTCTTTCTGTGTTGTAGCGATATCTGTCCGGTTATTGAAGAGAACTTCCCTTCATGATATCAGCTATGTTAGGTGGATTTTCTCTGATTTCTTCGGGACACAGGCCGAAGAGAGGGTTGTTTTTTATGTTGGTTTGAGGAGGAGTAGTATCATTAGCACCGTTGTTGGAAGCAGGAGTAGCGACTGGAGTACCACCATTATTGTTGTTAGTGTTTGGGTTAGGATTTGTAACTGAACCTGACCTAAGATAAACCATTGACGAATTGAGATTGCAACCGAGAGACTAATCTCCCACTGTGGTCGCCAATCTGTAGATGGGGAAACTGATTTGCTGGTTTTTTAGGAAAGTGAAGAGACGACCGTGCGGACGGGGATTCCTCGACTGAGAAAATTGCTTAAACCTTCTTCTAACAGAATCATTGTACGTGACTTCTTTGATTTCGAGAGATCAATTTATAGGACTCCAGCCTAAAAAAAACAATGGCCATTCCAGAGTAAATTTGGTCACAAATAGGGAAGATGGTCGATCTGTAGGAGGGAAGCTGAGAAGTGTGTGAGATCAATGATGATCAAGGATTGTGCATGTGTTGAAGGTTTCTGCAAGATGAAATGTAGTGGTCAAGTGAAAATAAGTTCTGATCGCTTGAGTGATGGTTTCTTGTGGATATAAATTGTTGTTCACCAGATGATTCTTCGTTAGATGAGAATTCTTGGTTAGACGATGATTCTTGGTTAGACAATGATTCTTGGTTGTTCAATTGTGGATTCAAAAACTTATTTATATTGCAAGAATTGTAGACACATTGATCCTAGTAAGTGTGACGGTTGCTGGAGTGAAAGAGTGGGAAAATGGGACATCATGGACAAACCAGTTCCATGTCGTGCAGAGACTTGGTTGATCGTCCATCCACTACTTTTCTAGCTTCCTCAACTGCTTGCACGACTTACTCACATTTCTCATCGTAGGTGTACACACGTGTCGTAAGCCGCCGGATTAAAACCCTAGTGATTATCCCCCATGTGACGTGATTGATCAAGGATTGTGCATGTGTTGAAGGTTTCTGCAAGATGAACTATAGTGGTCAAGTGAAAATAAGTTCTGATCGCTTGAGTGATGGTTTCTTATGGATATAAATTGTTGTTCACCAGATGATTCTTCGTTAGATGAGAATTCTTGGTTAGATGATGATTCTTGGTTAGACAATGATTCTTGGTTGTTCAATTGTGGATTCAGAAACTTATTTATATTGCAAGAATTGGAGACATAGATCCCAGTAAGTGTGACGGTTGCTGGAGTGAAAGAGTGGTAAAATGGGACATCATGGACAAACCAGTTCCATGTCGTGCGAGACTTGGTTGATCGTCCATACACTATTTTTCTAGCTTCCTCAACTGCTTTCACGACTTACTCACATTTCTCATCGTGGGTGTACACACGTGTCGTAAGCCGTCGGATTAAAACCCTAGTGATTATCCCCCATGTGACGTGATTGATGTCTCACGAACATGGAGTCTGCAAGGCATACGTGTATTTAATTAGTCAGTTGTTGATTTGACTAGACAATGAGTCTTAGCATTAATGAGTCGAGCATAATGAATGAACGTGGTATGTTCTGGGACTCATGGATTGAGCATAAGGTGTCTGGTGGGACACGCTCAAATGCTGAGTCTTGATGAATTGTAATGTATCATTTTACCAGTCGAGGAAATAATGATATTTTTGGAATTTGAATGATCATCCAATGAGGTTGCTCGATCGAGGACTTGTTTTGATATGTCGAGTATTCGACAGGAAATCCAGGATATTGCTGAATCATACAAAATTTTCATTTTTGATCTAGTATATCATGAATGATCGAATGACAAAGTAGGAATCATAAATATTGGATGGTCGTCCTTTTGAACCATGTTGCTCAGTCGAGCAAAAATGTTGGTAGCATGTTCAAACATTAAATTAGAATATTGATTGCTGGATCAATAGAATTCTCAAATGTTGATAGTTAAATCAACATGAAGAATATTTCTCGGTCGAGCAATTGATAGTTGAATCAATGAGTTATGAGCCCAGTTGATCGTACACGTTTCTAGCTTAAGCGCAAAAATAGATATTGTCAGTTTAATCAAATATTGCTCATTTGAGCAATATTGCTCGATTCATGAATTATTGGTAGCGGGACCAAATAATATAACTAATTGAAATGCTGATTGCTAGATCAACATAAAATTATTAGGGTTTGAACGTGTTCAATTATGCTTTGCAGAGCATCTGATTTGAAACCTTAATTTTGATCAACTGTTGATCAATTGATGATTTACTGAAAATCAATCAATGATTGATAGAGGGACAAGATACATGGGAAGATAATCGACCATGTAGCGCCCAGGTGCTCGAATGAGCGTGCACCAAAGTCCTTTGTAGGCCCGTTGGTGAAAGGATGATTAAATGCTCGTTTAATCATTATTGAAATAGTGCTTGTCTGAGCATTATATGGTAGAACCTAATTATGGAGAGAGGAGGGACCGACCAAGGAGTGCGAAACCGTACCTTTGTGGTCGTGGGACCATCTGGTGGTCGATTGATCAAGTTCCAAGTTGGTTGGAAAGAGTTTGAACCCAATATAAATTGTAGAGGATTAATTAGGTCAAAATCATTAATAGATGTGGGACCGGCTTCTGCAAGCCTAAGGGTCGACCGTTGTCGGTCAAGGTGGCATGCAAATGTCACCATATTGTCAGTGACCCAATTATGAGAATTTGGGTATTTTTTTGGTGCGCGTTTGAGCAATATTTTGGATTTTCAGAAGAGTTTGATCTTGACTAAAACTCTCAATTTTGCTTGAGTGAGCAAGTAGAATTTTTCTCGCGCGACACATATTTTGAGAATATTAAAATAATGATATTTTAATATGTGACGTGAGAAGCCCGGTCGGTCATGTGATCAGTTGACTTTTTGGCTTTTTGATAGTTTGAGCAATATTTGAGAAAATATGAAAAAACCCGGGTTTTTGCTCAAACTAAGGAGTTTCATGAGATGAAGGAAGGAATAACAATAATAATAATAATAAAATAAGGAATTGGGAGATGTAGGACCGGCCACGGTTAGGGCATGTCCGACTGGCCCGTGTGCTCGGTCCCGTGCTTTTTCCTATTTTATATTATTATTTTCATCACTTGCAAAAATATGGAGAAACTATGAGTTTTGCTGGAACAAGGAAGTTTGCTCAAACAAAGATTTTTCAAGAGACAAGGAAAAATTATAAAATAAGTAAAAGGAAGAGGCGTGGGACCGACCACAACGGCATGCCGGCTGGCCAGTGGCCTCGGTCCCGTGCGCGCCTCTTTATTATTATTTTTTAATTATTTTCCTTTCTAATTTTGCATAGGTTTACCTCGTTCGTCCATATTTTTGAATGCTCGTTTATGCATTTGGATGCTCGTTCGTGCATTATTATTAAGTACACTCACACCATTTTCTCGGGGCTTACTCGGTGGTGGCCCAGATGCCCGATCGGTGAATATTTATTACTTATTTGTGGAATTCAGCTGAGAATAAGCCACGAAACGGAGTAATAAAGTAGATTGATTATCTATTAATAATTCATGGAATTCATCCCGGAATAAGCCATGAAACGGAGTAGAAAGATAGATTGATTATCTATTACTAATTCATGGAATTCAGTCGAGAATAAGCCATGAAAAGAAGTAATGAAATAAATTGATTATCTAATACCAATTCATGGAGTTCAGTTGGGAATAAGCCATGAAACAGAGTAATGAGATAAAATAGATTATTTTTCTAGGAATTCGATTGATGAATGTTGCGCTAGAATTTAATCCATGAATTGCTCTACACTAGCATGCGATATATCTAGGAGGGAGTTTATTCGATAATGAAGTATGAGATGATGGAAGCATCATACTCATTCTGAATATCGATTGTCCATAGTCAGGGAACAGTGTGGCATCCCGAATACGTTAGCGCCCTATACTAGCATGCAATATGTCTAGGAGTCGTCCAATCGTTAAGAGATTTTATACATGTTCTCTCTACATAGTCAAGGAACGATGCGCATCCTGAAGACGTTAATACTCTATACTAGTATGCAATCTGTCTAGGAGTCGTCCAATCATTTCGATTCTATATAAATTTGTTGATGAAATATAAGAAGTGTCGAAAAGCTCAGCCGGGGAGGCTTTACGAATGACATATTCATATAGAGATCTGATAGGGTGTACACTCAGTCAGAGATTGTGAAAATCATATTTCAAGAATCCTAAATATGAGTTTCACATACATTTCTGAAGAAGTTTCAGAAACATGCAAGATCATGATTTTACGATATTAGCCTGTGTTGAAAATCCACCATCAACACCTGTCAATACTTTGATCTAGTTTGAGTGACCCTTATGTTAGAAAAGAAGGCTCTCAAGAATAATCAAACTAGGTGCAATCTAAGTTTCAACAACCGTAAGTCAATCAAATCAATAATCGAAAACTAAATAACAATGCAATTATCTAGTTTCCCACAAACGGTACTCGTAGAGCTTCTTGATCCTACAAAAGTCTTTAAATGGAAGTCGTAAGAGATTTTGCCTAATCAAGGTACTTTTCTCTTCGGGTAGACGGATCCACCAGAAACAACACGAATGAAGTTTGCCTAAATCTTAGGACAGTGTTAGAACAATGCTCGGTTGAACCTACAAGTTTTGTTATCTCAAGTTTGTTGTCAAATCTATGTGATCAAAACTATATCTTGATTTCTAGTTTACTAAGTCAAGTCTAGGACTAGGTTAGAATTATAGTTGAGCATCAGAGATCATCTTGAAGACTGAAGATCGCCAAAGACATTTGGAGAACTTCTGCATCCAGGTATGTGAAGACTGAACCATTCTATTTTACTCATTATTCCATCATTCTATCTGTTGAGACTATGTCGTATGACTTATAGTAGATTTACAAAGAAGTACATTTTGAGTCAAGCTTTTCTTGCGAAGAATCTCAAAATGTGACTTAGTAATTTGATGTTCAACGGTCCTTAAAAAATATTAGTTTAATGAATTAATTTGTGGATCAATTGAAAATTTCCCATGCAAATGACTCGTCACGTGGGAATGTTTGAATACATCATAAGAGAGAAATATAAACTTACTGAATTTCGTATCAGGGTAGGATAGTGAACATGTTCGCAAACCATAAATATCCGAGTTAATGAAATACAGGGAAGGTTGGTGAACCAAAATATCTCGGTCGTGGACAGTTCACGAACCCGGTTGGTAAACCGTGGTGAACTGAATTGTATATTGAATAAATTGGATAACAGTTGGTGAACCCAATTCATGAACTGAGGTGAACTGTGTTCCGGAGTCTTGTAGGGTTTGAAAACTCGGTTCACGAACCGTAGCACCCTAACTCGTGAACAAGCCTTGCGGTTCACGAACCGTTGTACCAACTGTCCTGACAATGTTTAGTAGATGCAGAAAGACTTAATACTAGCATTGCATAAACTCTCCTAAACACTTCCAAAACTTCATTAATAACTTAAACACTTATGTGTGTGGTTCATGATTAAAGTATTGAGTGTTTGAATGAACATCAAATAGCTCTTAGTTCTTTGGATAACTTTCCGAACCAGTTATTATGCACGGCACGGTTACCAAACCAAACGTGTATACTCTTCTATTATGTTTAAATATTAAAAGAGTTTACTTGATTCATAACTTATCTTAGATTGAATTCTACGTTGACCTGATCTTTGAAAACTAGATCCTCTTTGTCAACTGGGAAAACCAGTCCTGACACTTTATGTCCTAGTTGATTCTGAAGTCATCCTCTATCGACTTTTTAGGTCTACAACTAAAATACTTCGCTTTGGGGATTCATTAAGCCATGTTTTACTATCTTTACCTTGATAGTTCGTGTTAGAGCATAGCTCGGTTGAACTCACCAAGCGTTGGTATGTCAAGTTTGGTCGTCATATTTTAGTATCAAAACTCATCTAGAGTCAACTTCGTTTAGGTTAGACTAGAAAGTCTAGGAATGTTGAGACGTACAAGTATTACTCCAAAGACCCGAGGAATGTTGAGACGACATCATCCTTCCACTTAAGGTTAATAATATTGACTTGAACTGTTTCCTTCCCAACGTATCTTTCAAGTCGTGCTATATTGAAAACATAACTGCGAAGTTATATGTACTGGACACATTGTATAATACTCTAGTGATGTGACATGGTCATAATTGTATGATCATAGGATTAGGGAATTAGACCACGAAGTATAACACTTATCTTTTGAACTTCGTAGATATGACATCGACATAATCTTGAATATATTGTTATGATTATATGAATGGGTTATGGTGAAGATTTCAACCTAGGAAACAATATTTTACATTTTTCTAAAGGAAGTACATTCATGAACTTGTTTCGCGAATCTAAAGGGAAATCATTAGGCTTATTGGTCCGGCTATTCATTGCAAATCTTTGGATGACCAATATGTGTGAGATGGTAGAACCGATCTTAACTTATGTTATGTATTTTGGTATAACTAATCACAATGCCTGACTTATGATTTGGTATGACTAGTTTTTATTAATTGGTGTAACTGATCCTAAGTAATCTCCATGTGATGGTATGATCGATCCTTGTAATTGGTGTGCCGTTCCTAGTAATTGGTGTGACCGATCATGAGTATGTGTAACCGATCCTTGTAATTAGTGTAACCGGTCCTGGTAACTGGTGTGACCGATCACAAGAAATACCATGTGTATATGAAACCGATCCTTGTAACTGGTGTAACCGATCCTAGTGACTAGTGTGACCGATCACAAGTATAACTGATCCTAATGATTGGTAGAACCGATTAATCTCATGTATGTGATTTGGCTTTTGATCAATCACATAGTAGTCTTGCAAAACAGGTGAACCAATTCTAAACTTGTTTGTAAGTGTGGTATAACCGATTCCAAGAATGCAAATCCATGTATATATGAAATAAGGACCGCAGTGAAAAGATGTCAACATACTTTGAACACGTACAATAACTCTTATCATTTATTTTTCAAAGATATTCCTCAGTATTCAAGGTGATCCTGTGCCGAAATAAATTAAGAATCTTTTAATTAAGGTTTTTGGTTTTATATGGTTTAATTACCAACAATTAAATGCATATCTCTAGAGAATAAAAATTAGTAATGTACATTTACTAATTGAAGATTTTCTATTGAGAGATTTCGGAAATATTGGACAAGCATTTATTGGAATTATGAAACTGAATTATGCCATTCATTGCATATCTTGAGAATATTTTCGGTTTTGGAAATTCCTTGGTGTCCAAACTTCCTTGGTCTATAAATACCTAAGTTTGAATTTCTAGCAAACTATCCTAAGAGCCAGGCAAACTTCATTTCTTGTTGTTTCTGGTGGAGCCGTCTATTCAGAGAGGAAAATATCCTAATTAGGTGAAATCTCTTACGACAGTTCGTTTAAAGGATTTTGTGGGATCAAGAAGCTCTACAAGTACCATTAGTGGGAAACTAGATAATTGCAGTGTTATTAGTTTTCGATCGATTTAATTGACTAACGGTTGTTGAACTTTGATTCCACCTAGTTTGTTTATTCTTGAGAATATTCTCTTTTGATATAAGATTCACTCAAACAAGATCGAAGTATCGACGTGATCTTTAGAACTGTTGTTAAATCTAAAGACATTGTTAACAGACTCCGTTCTGTGCGTGATTGATCACAAGATATTCAAGTGGTGTTGTGCAGGTTATTGAAGATTAAATAAGATTTGAAGACGAATAAGATATCTTATTTGTTTTCGTATCTTGTGAATTGTGTGCACAAACCTTGATCGCATGGGTTCCAACTAGAATTATATTTATTCGATTCATTAGTTACATAAGATCGACATTCTCAAGATATCTCTATGAGATCTATTTTAATTGAGTGCGAATCTACACTTGACTATTTCGGTAGTTAAGTTAGGTTGATCTAACCAGACAAAGGAGTTTATGAGATTAAACGGAAGAGCCTTTGTCAACATCTCATCCATATCTTGTAGCAAAGATTGATTAGAGTGGTTAATTACCAAATATATTCTTCTTTTGTTGTTTGGAATATGATTCAAAGGACTTGCTATTCACGTGCGTGACTCTAGAAGTCAAAGGCGCAGGGTGGCTGAGGGAACTAAGTAGCTAGGGGTAGTCTGCTTGGTCTCAACTATACGAAGTTGGTTTGGATTTTATATAATGGTTTAATTCTGAGAGTATTCAAAACTGGACTAGGTCCCGGGGTTTTTTTCCTGCATTTGCAGTTTCCTCGTTAACAAAATCTTGCTGTGTATTTTACTTTGATTTCCGCATTATAATTTTTTTATTATAATAAAGTCAAATACACATACTTTAACCCCGTTATACTTGATAGTGATCCTATAGAGTTTGGTTTTACCGAACCTATTATCAAGTAACATACTTCCTTGTTGTATTGTCTCGATCTTGTATTCATAGTCAATCACACAAGTTATCTTGTTTCGTAGTGTCTCGATCTCGTATCCATAGATGATCACATGAAGTGTGAAACGATTTGTCGTATTGTCTCGACTTTGTCCATAGACAATCACTTTCGGTAGATGACTTATAGGTTGAAACAAAAAGATTGTGGTGTATTTCGGTACCCTCGTCTTTTCAGTTCGTGTATCCTGATCTTGGTTTTATGTTATCGACGTTTTCGTCAATCTCTTTTAGGCAAAATAGATAGTAATCGCAAAGTTCGCTTCCTCTCAGACTTTGTGATTCTTCAAGATAAATATCTATAAATTGATCCTAGTTGATCTTTCGACGATTGTTCTTGAGAGGTGGTTAAGAATCTAGGTTGCTCTTCGGGAGTCGTAAGTCCCAGATTCGTGAGGTTTGCTAGCTTTGTCTATTGCAAACAGATTTCCACACCTTGATGTTTTGATCTAAACGGAAATCAAATAGGATTATCCGTTAGAGGTAAATTGGTATCAAAATTCTTCGCTTAGATTGAAGCAACTCTTAGGATGCCAACTAAGGGAATCAAGTGCGTAGAACCTTGCGAGGTTCAAGAGACGTAAGCAACACAACTGCAGCTGAATCTCCGAGGATGGATTCGGTCTCAACAAAATTCCAGTTTGAAGTATGACAATAAGCTAGTGTATGGAGTGCCTCTATTCAGAATGGGTCCCTTTAGCACTAGAGTGGCCTAATCCAAAACGGGGGTGCCTTTAGTAGTTGTCCCGGGGTGACTTTCTCAGTTTCTCGATCTAGTTTTTCCACGAAAGTCCATTTCCCAAAAACATTTACGAATACATAAAACAACAATAAGTACAAAAATTGAGCACTAATAATATATAAAATTGAGACAAATCAGACACATCAGGATACATTTTAAGAAATAACTTATCAACTTAATTAAGTTTAAAAAACTTAAAAATTAGGTTCGGAACAATTGTTAGAATGAAACATTTAAAGGTAATTTTAACTCTTGGAGGATATTTCATGATACGCTATCATAAGTTGTTTTTAACTTATATAAGCAGAAAAGATTAATATAATTAGGTAGATTAGAAGCAAAAAAATTTAAATTTTTTACGAAGCAAAATTCTTTTGTTTTTGATTTGTGGGATCTAATTCCTGCTTCTGCTTTTGGTATACAAACAACGTCTTATAAGCTGATTATTGTCCGGTATTTTGGGATTGACTTTTTCTTCTTGCATGTAAACATCCTATCCGTAAGACCACTGATGTAAATAAAGTGTAAATGACCTTTTCACTTCTCTGTATTTTCTACTCTGCTATTTAAGCCATCTAGGGTTTACTTCTCTCCTCAAATCCCTCGTCTTACTTCCTCTTCCTTTCCTCCTGTGTTTTACGGGGTCTTAAGAGCCACCAACTCCATAGATCATGGTTTATACCGATGAAATGATCAATAACAGCAAGATCCCTCGGTATACTGATTTCTCCTAGTAAACGTAAGTACTATATACCCATCTTCATTTCTTTTTTCTTTTAACAATATATCACTTCATTCTTTTACTTTGATTTGATTGTACCTAAATCTACAATTGATTCCGATCTTATTCATTAGATTTGCTTAGAAAAAATTTAAAAAATCTTAATTGAATTTTCTTAATAATTGTGTGTAGTGAACTATGGAATTGATCTGAGAATGAATCAAGGACAGAAGGCCATATGATCAGTGATTTACCTGCCTCATTTTCCACCCTTGTTCTGATTTTTCCACTTTTTTTTGTTGTATGTTTGACAAATATGAAATCTTGTAGATGGAGGATTCCGTTTTATATGTCTGGAGTCTTTTTGTAACTTAGTAACACATTCCTCTTGAGTATAGGACAAAAAACTTAGGCTTAGAGCAAGAAACAATTGTGGGTTTCAGTGACTTGCTCTGATTTCACATTTGTCCAATGCAGGTTCATGGGAGAGGGCAAACAAAAAAGGTGAAGGTAGCTGATTTTAGGAGACGAGCTTCAGTAACTTGTTATTAGTGTGTTTTATTAGAGTACCCACATCTGGTTACAGAGCTATGCAGAATCAAATTTCGTCACCAGTGGTGAGTTTTATGTCAATATGACAGTCTAAGAATCAAACTTTTTTATGTCATAAGATATGATAAGATGCACATTTGACATGAGACCTGACTTTGTGCTATATATTTGGTAGTGTTTTTGCCTCATTCAGGCCAACAAAACTTTGACAACTGTTGATATTATTCTGTGGTGACAGCTTACATTCTTAGGTTCTAACTTGCCAAGTTGAGAATATCCATATAATTGGATGTAGCTGATAGCAAGGAACTAGTAAATCCTTCATTATTCTGTAAAGAAGGCTGTACATAAAATGTTTATTTTTCTTAGAATGAATTTTTTAACCAATCATAGATTAGGTAGATTTTGTTACATGTGATGCTTGTCTAAATTTTATGGGAGTTAGTAGTGGCTAGTGACTTTATATTGCTAGTGGTAATGTTTTTGCAGTACTTAGACTGAATGACTCAAAACTGGGTCCAATCAAACCATACTTATCTTAGTCGTATTATATAGAGGTGTTAGGATTCAATATAATCTTCAATGTTATATTGAAGAAACATAATCATGGTTTCCTTAGGCACAAAGTGCATTCTCTGGAATCGGGATTGTTATATAAATATTCAAACCTGTATTTTAGTTGTACATTAGACTAAACGTTTGTGTTTGCTACCTTCTATTCAGAAAGTCTTATGTACTTGTATTGTACTTTGCCTTTATCTAAGGAAACAACCTACTTTCAGGCTGAATCATGGGTTAACAGTGATTGGATCACCAGATGACGAAACAAGTGAATAGAAGGAACCAGAGGCTTGCTCTGCAAGGTTACTCTCTTTCTCTCTTGTTGTTCTTGTGTCAAATCCCTTACTGTTGTGAGTTTCTGAAAGATTTTTTGCATATGGGCTTAGGGGAAAAATTTACATCCCAAGCTAGATTTGGACCTTCGACTGATCCAGCTGGTAAGAGTTTGCACACCAAGTTGGAAGCTAGTAAAAAGAGAGCTGCGGCTAAGACATTAGAAGAAGAATCAAAGGCTAACAGCAAGCAGACAAACTAGCAACGATGACGACGACGAGAACCAGAGAGCAGAACCAATGCCTTTACCAAAAGATACTGTTACCTGTTTCCTCGAGTTTGCAGGGCAAGAATGATCGAAGTAAATAAGGTCTAAAATTTTGCAGATGAAAATGTGAAGCATTTTACATGTGTTGTCTGGTAACAAAAACATACTGTATCACTGTTGATTATGCTTGGTTAAGCCACACAATTATTTCTCTTGTAATTTAAAACCAATGCAATGTGTTCGATTTTTCAGGATTTCTGTACGGAACAATTTTTGAATTTGTGAAACTGAATAAGATCTTTCTGACACATGATATGAAACAATGCTTTGGAGTTTGGACTGGAACAAGAAGATACAATTGGGCAGGTGATTTAATGGAATCTTTATAGAGGAAATAGTTTTTGCTGCATGTAAATGGTGAATCATACATTTTATGAGTGAAAAATGGAGTATTAAGATTCTCATGGGTTTGGTTTTGAGGGAAATCTGTTGACAAAAATAAGGGGATATCTCTTTTAGGTGAAATCCAGTGGTCAGCTCATGGCCAAATACAAAATTGAACAAAGCCACAACTGAAACTCAAAAGCTGGCCATGTCAACTGATCAACCCTAAGAGGAATGAACCAAGAAAAAACACAACACAGAAACTTCCTGAAACAAAACTCAAACTATAACAAAGATGCAGCAAGATCAAGGATATGTGTATTTCAACTATGTATATGTAGTAGATCAAATGGCCTACTCGTACCAATTGACCCAGTGTAGTCGCAATGTGTAGTTACTAAACAAACGATTGAAACAACAAAAAATGATTTACATCTACAGCATGTCTCTAGTTTCGGCTTACTAAGCAGACAGGAATTTATACCATATACATCCAATTGTCTCAGATATTCTTATTCTCTCAATCGGGGCCTCTTCTCTCATGTAAAATCCGAAAATATGTCCTCTGCAGTTCATCCAATTTAAGCTCAGAAGCTCTTACTTCTGGCAGTTCATTATTGTCCAACCATGTCTCCGCATCTGCTAGTGCCGCGCTTAGCCTTTCATCCTGACTAGCACTGAAACCCACAGAAAAATCATCTGGCACTTCTCTTGACATATGTTTATCAACAAAAAGCGACACCTTCATTCTCGCCTCTAGCTTCATTCTCTTAATATCCTCCTGTTCTGGGTTCTCCATATCTCTTCCAAATTGATTAAGCTCGTCAGGCGTTAGACTTCTGTTAATCACCTGCCTAGCCAATTGTCGTATACGACTTCCATCCTCAGCAGCCTGAGAAGCAGATACATTTAAAATCCCATCACGATCAACAGCAAAACTTACTGTAATGTTTGGTAATCCCATTTCAGTTGCTTGAATTCCATCAAAGATGAAATTACCGATAAGATTGTTGTCCTCCATCTCATCTTCACCTTCATAAACCTCAACACCTAGTCTTGTCACATCCCTTGCAGGTGTGAAAAGATATGTTCTTTCAGTTGGAATCACTGTGCTTCTGGGAATCAAGTTAGGCAATGTTTTAGTACTTAAACTTAGCGCCGCAACATCTGTAAGCGAAATGCCATTCAGCAGCGGATTACTCAATGCTTCCTCACTCCAAATTGCTGCTTGAATTGCTGCTCCTTGAACAACAGCCGTATCTGGATTCATAATCTCACAAAACCCTTGTGCATCTGTACAAAATATTTCTAGCATTTCTCGAATTCTCAAAATTCTAGTACTTCCACCAACAAGAATAACTTCATGAAATTTAAGAATCCCTGAAATTTGAACACACTGGTCAACTTCTTCCTCACATCTATCAAACAATTCCTGGCATTCCTCAGCAAACACTTTTTTTTTTACTGGAACACTCAATGGAATTGCTTTTTTTTTGGTTGTGAAATTCGCCGAAAGAACGTAATAAGAATCGACAAAGACTACTGTTTGTTTATCATGAGGATAATCTAGAATTCTTTTAGCATCTTCACATGCAAACCTTAATCTGCTCTTAGATCTTTCACATAAACAATCATCTTTCTGTATCTCTTCGAACTTATCAGAACAGTATAAAGATAATTCATCAGTGAAATCTTTACCACCAAGATGAGTATCACCTGCTACAGATTCCACGTTATACGTATTCCATCCATCTTTAATATTGACAACCGCAACACTCAATGTTCCTCCTCCAAGATCAAATATCAACACATTCTCTTCATCTTCTTGAGGGATTCTTGCTTCAACACCATGCTGCTTTTGGTCTTGTCTTGATTTCATCTTCTTAAGCCATCCATAAGCAAGTGCAGTTGCTGAAGTTTCATTAATAAGACGTGAATCCTCAAAGCCAGCCATTGTTGCTGCTCGTTTAGTTGCTAATCTCTGAGCATTATTATAACAAGACGGAACACTAATCACAGCTTTAACAATTACATCTCCATTATCAAGACCTAAACCTTTTTCTGCAATTTGTTTCAATTTCTTTAAAATCATACACAAAAGCTCTTCAGCAGAGAATCTCTTTAGTTGATTAAAAGATCGAACAACGACACTAATTTCATCATTCTTGCTTATTGGATCTTCAATTACTTCAACTGAGCTACGAAGAATGTCAAGTTGAGTATCATTATCTGAAAATTTTGCCCCAATTAGACGCTTAACATCAAGAACCGTGTTTGATGGATTCTTGTCAACTCCATCAAATGCTTCATCACCAACTATGTGTTCTTCTGTGTAATCAGTGAATGCAATGCAAGATGGAATTATTATGATTCTTAATTCTTCTCCTATCCAAAATCCTACTCTACTGTATGTAGTACCTAAGTCGATCCCAATTACCCTCACGTTCTTGGACTCCATTGATGAACTACTTCCGATTTCCTCCATTATTCATGAAAAGATGATGAGAGTATTTAGAGAGTAAAGAAGAAAAATTTGAGAGAAAAGAAGAAGAAGAATTTTGAGAAATAGATGAAATCTGAGAGTTAGGGCTTATGTACTAAAAAGACTGGAAGTTCAAATAGAGAGTAAATAGAGGAAAACGGCGGTTTAGAAATTGCCAATTAATTCACCCTAAACTTTTATCACACTTTCCTTACACCGCCTTTCACTCATAAAAAGACTCAACTCCGATGTATGATTTGTACTGTGACCACTCGAGCTAGGTACCCTGGACTTGCCATGAGTTGGACAGAACCTAAAAGGGGCATTGATTTAGGTAGTATTACAGTAGTGTTGCAATTTGGATAAAGAGGAAGGATACCTTCGCACTTTTATTATCACTCTATCTCACACGTTGAGCGTCATTTGCACGAATAAAAATCAAACCGCAACAGATTTGAAGCTAATATTTGGGGATATATTCCTCTTACCAAGTTCTACATACCTACCAAAAATGAGCACATTCCGAAATATAAAACCTCACAATCTACCGGTCTTAATTTCGACGACCAGAAATCCGTTGATTTTCAACAGCTCATTTTCAAAGTAGTAGATGGTGGTATTCTATGTCTCGGAATACACTCATTTTTGGTAGGCATGTAGAACTTGGTAAGAGGAACATATCCCCAAAATATTAGCTTCAAATCCGTTACGGTTTGGTTTTTATTCGCAAAAATGATGCCCAACGTGTGAGATAGTGTGATAATAAAAGTGTGGGGATCCCTCCTCTTGGATAAAAGATGAAGTATAATTACAAATTTTTCATTGAAGAATTTTTAGGACACTTTTGTTGACTCTCTCAGCAAAACGCAAAGGAAATTTTAGTTGAGCAATGGCTTGTTTTGTTGGCAGTGGCCCATGGGTGAAGCTATAAACTTAGTCGTGCTATCTCATCCATAACGATACTATGAAGTGTAATTCTGAGCCGCTAAATTTTGCATCCATTTATGTGCATCTGTATGAAAGCAAATCAGCTCATAGGAGCATCATTAGTGCAGACCTGCACATTGTGCACCTATGAGCAAGATGTACAAGTCAAAGTGGCAAATTACAAAACCAAGAAGATTAGAGGTCAAAACATGTTCCACATTTACACACTAGTGATGTAAATGGAGTGTAATTAATTTTTCCACTTCTTTGTCCACTTACTAGTACTGTTTAAATGATATTTCTTAGGGTTTATTCCTCTCCTCAAATCTCATTTCTTACTGCCTCTCCCCCTCTTCCTCTGTTTTACGCCATCACAAAAATCACCACCACTATCACAAATCTTCAGATGTGGATGATCAACAATAACAAGATATTCAGATACCATTTCTTCACCTTCTTTAGGGTTTGAACCAAATGAGATGAGCAAATCTGAGATGGAAAAACAACAACTAGATTTTTGTAGGAGATGGGACTGGTTTGAAGATGAAATTTTAGAAACATTCCATGTGTTTTGAGAATTTCTCAGATGAAAAGTGTTTTGACCATAAATTTCCATGTGAATCAAAGTGTATAATGCTTCGCTTCTCTAGTACATCTCCTTTTGTATTGTTAGAGTATTATGTGACTGAAGGAGTAAAAATAATTCATTGTGATATAAGAAAGATTAAGGTAATGCAAAGTTGTATTATGAAATAACATTTGATCCGTTTATAGATTGAATTCGAGCTCTCTGTTGTTGGGAAACAATATTCTATTAACTTTTATTTTCAAAGTTTTTAACTAAATAATAAAATTAATTTTTGTTTTCTTTGTGAATGAAAATCTTATTAGTCCCACATCGGGGAATCCCTCTTCTTAAGTTGTATTATTCCATTGTATAAACAAATTCTCTACTTTTGTAAAATCTATGGGAAAGGGGTTTCTCTATATTTTAGAGAGACCCCTAAGGGAAAATATTTTTATATTTTTTTCTTAAGCGTTCGCGATTTTCCTGTAGGTTTTTTCGGAGTTGTCAAGATCAAGTTGAGCATCTACTACATATGCTAGTAGTAGGTTATCCTGGAGATATCCGTCCTATGAGGGCTATAGCATCACTCTTGAGTGTAGCCGGGCGCTAATGTCTTAAGGACAGCGTGTTGAACATGTGACTCACACTGGTTTTCCAAGTTTTTCCTTGTTGCTGTTGCGGAGCTCTAGGGAGCTCGTCCGTTTCGTCAAATCGATCACACCCACTATAAAGGAGCTAAGTATCAATAACTTTTGCTTATTTGATTTTTTTCTTCTTTTTGATTATTGCACCCAACAATCTTAAGATATTAGAGTTTGTAATAATCATGGATGTTAATTGTGGGGTGAAAAACAAAAAATGAATTTTTGGTCAGCTGTAGAGTTTCAAATTTATCTCTTAACCTAGAAGGAATTTCGACGAACCCTTTTGACCTAATGTAGTAGACATCCTGGTAGTTACCCACAAAATTTCAGAATTTTTGGAGTTGTTAAAGTATTTTATTGATATTTTACAATACAGAGAAACGTTCCTGTAAAATTTTGAGGAGCAGAAATTTGTTGTTGACTAAATTAGTTTTTATGGGGTAACCATGAGTTTTTTGAAATGGTGATTTAAACGAAGTTTGTAGATCTTGATGTTATCTTCAAACCTCATATTTTATTTTCCGATTCAGAACTAAGGTTTGTGAGATGTGGTGTATTAGGTGATTGAGAAATTACAGTGTCCCTAGTCAAAGAATAAACAGAGATTTTTGGACATGGCTAACAGGCGCATGTGGATGAACACAAATTTTCCAAAGATGAAAAAGGCGAGAACATCAAACACAACTCTAATAGTAGTCTTCATAAGAAAGGTATGTTTCGTAAACCTAAATCTGGCATTACTTTAATTAAGGGTGATTTTTATGTTTGTAAAATTCCTAGCCATACGGCAGTAAATTGTAGACAACATAAAAACCTTAATAAGTAGAAAGTTAATGCTAATTTAGTTGAAACAAACTAGAACGAGTTTAGTGGAATGATGTCGGAAGTTATTTAATAACCAATGTGGGAGACTGGTGGGTGGACTTTGGATCCACTAAGCATGTTTGTTGAAACCGAGACCTGTTCCCCTCCTATCAGAGGATAAGAGATGTCGAGAAACTCTATATGAGTAACTCATTTGCGACAAAGGTTGCATAAAAGAGAAAGGTCTAGCAAAAGCTCATATCTGTAATATTCTCACATTGAATGAAGTTTTCATGTTCCGAGCATATGCAAAAATCTTGTATCTTGTTCTGTTGTAGATGGTAAAAGATTTAGGATTTTAATTGAATCTAGAAAACTTGTTGTAACTAGGCAGTGATTTTTTACGCAAGGGTTATAAGACTTTGGGTCTATATAAGCTTAAAGGAAAAACTTATAATACTTTGGGTCTATATAAGCTTAAAGGAAAAACTGATGAAGTAAACATAGTTGATTCTTGTTATTTCTTTGTGTGATTGAATGTTTTGCATGGTAGACTTTGAACTGTAAACTTATAAGTCAATGCATAAACTGGCTAGCATAGGCTGCATACCCAAATTTAGTTTGGATATTGAACACAAAAGTTAAATCTTCGTAGAATCAAAATATGCTATAAAACCTTTTAACAAAATTGTTCAGAGTAATTCTAAGCCATTATAATTAATTCAGTTAGACCTAGTTGACATGAAATCAACCCAAACTAAGGTGGTTTATAACTTTCATAGATGATTGTACGAGCTACTATCTTGTATACTTACTTAGGGTTAAGGACGACGCCTTAGAAGCCTTAAGAGTATAAACTTGAATTGAAAGAGAAGTATATGTTACAACTAAAAGGGTTAGGTCTGAACGTGATGGCAAGTATGAAATTCATATAGGAGAACTTTACTTGTTAAATGGCATTATTCATGAGATCACACCTCCTTATTCACCATAGTCTAATGGTATACTTGAAAGTAAGAAAAAAACCATTAAGGAGATCATATATCCCATGTTGAATAAAGGATTAACCGCCAACTTGTGGGGGTGGGAGGGGGGGGGGGGGGGGGTTGGGGTGGTCGTCCCCTAAATTTGTTATATCCTGAATAGAGTAATTTTTAAAGGATCAGATGAAACTCCATATGAGTATTGAAAGATAGAAAACCTTCTTCTGCATACGTCTAAGTGTGGGGGTGTTTAAATAAGGTAGTTATTCCTTCTCCTAAGAGAACTAAGACAGGACCCAAACTGTTGATTGTGTCTTCATAGGGTATCCTGAATACCCTACTGCTTATAGTTTTTGGTTGTGAGTTATGTTATTTCTGACATTGGTGTGAATATTTTTATGGAGTCTAGGGATGTTGAGTTCTTTGAACATGTTTATTTTGAAACCTATCTCTTCTTAGGGATGTCTTGTTGGTCCCCTAGATGTATTTCAACTAGTCAGAATATACCTTCGAAGGAAGATGAAGTATCGTTGATCCTAGGAGAAGTAAAAGGATTAGAACTGAGACTTCTTATGGGCCTAACTTTATAACATGCCTAACTTAGTCTGTGCCTCAGACTTGTAAAGAAGCCTTGACATCTACTGAAACCTCCATTCTGGTAAGAAGCTTCATTTAGTAATTGAAATGGATTCCGTCATAACCAGACTTGGGAGCTTGCTAGTTTACCTCCAGGGAGTAAGACCATAGGATGTAAATGAGTCTTTAAGAGGAAATTTAAGGTAGATGTAACTGTGGAAAATTATAAGGCTAGGTTGGTAGCTAAAGACTTTAAACTAAAAGAAGGTGTAGATTTCCTTGATTCTTATTCACCTGTGACGAAAATTAATTTCGTTGAGATGTTAATTGCTATTGCTGCCATGAACAATTTAGAGATACATCAGATGGATGTTAAGACAACTTTTCTAAAACCGTGAATTTGATAAAGAAATTTACATAGACCAACCTGAGGACTTTGTAGTGAAAGGTTGTGAAGACAAAGTTTGTAAGTTGAACAAATCTTTGTATAGTTTTCAAATAAGCACGTAAGCAGTGGCATGGAAAATTTGATCATGTGATAATGAGTAGTGGATTTAAGTTAATGAATCTTACAAGTATATTTACAAGCAACTTGTTAAGGATGTATGTGTGATTGTATGGTTGTATGTTGATGATATGATTATACTTGATACAAACATAGATGTGATTAATTCCACTAAAGACATGCACTGAATGAGAATGTTGACTTGAAAGACTTAGGCCTTGTTGATATAATCTTAGGGATGAGGATTAAAAGATAATCTAACATTTATAGTCTTAGTTGTTCTCATTATGTTGAATATGTTCTTAAGATATTCAATCGATCTGATTGTAAGCCTTCTTGTACTCCGTACGATTATTCTTGTAGACTCAAGAAAAATAAGGATAATGGAGTATCTTAACTTGAATACTCAAGAGTTATATGATGTATGATGAATTTAATGAACTGTAAGATTCCAGACATTGCTTATATTGTGAGCAAGTTAAGTAGATATACTTGTAGTTCAGAGAAAAAGAATTGAGATGCACTTAGTAGAGTATTAAGATACCTAAAATACTCTATTACCTTTTGTTTGATTTATGAAAGGTATCTTGCTGTCCTTGAGGGAATATTTGATACAAACTGGATAATTGACTCAGAGGAATCTAAGTCTACGAGTGGATATGTTTTCACTCTAGCAGGAGGTTTTCTTTTTTTTTGAAGATTTCCAAACAGACATATATTGCTCAATTATTACGGAATCTGAGAGCATTGCGTTAGATAAAGCACGAGAGGGGGCCGAGTGCCTAAGATGCTTTTTAGAAGATGTTCCTCTCTGGCATAGGCCTGTGCCAACTATATCTATACATTGTGTTAGCCAAGATTTAAATAGCTAAAGATAAAAACAACTAATCTCAATAGGCGGTATCTCCATTGATTGGATAAAGTTCAAGGAGAATATCGCAGACCCTTTGATGAAAGGTTTTCTAAAGAGAAAGTTAGTGATGCATCGAGAGGGATGGGACTGAAGCTCATTAAATAAAATTGCCATGAAGGATACTCAACCTTGATGACTAGAGATCCCAAGATCAAGGTTTCGAATGAGACAACTAATTTGTGGTGATTAAAAGTATGCATTATCAAGAGAATTACATTCGCTGTCCCTTTCTATGGTGCTTTGTTGTGATAGTGTGACTTCATGTGAAGGATGACTTTTAAGAAGTCTTAATGAGTTATATAGTTTCAATTTAAGATTTAAGTGAGGTGTAGCAGTAACGCTCTTTATGGAAATGAAAAAGCGGGGTCTAACAACACCATCCAATATTTCGCTTAGCAATCTGTATGGACAAACTCGAATATACTTTTAAGAGAATCAACAAGACTCAATAAATTAAAAGTATATCAACAAGTTTATATCTTGATTTGATTTACTCAATCAGAAACTCCGAGTTATAATCAAATACAAGGAATAACTCGGATGGTACCAAAGACCAATAACCGAGGATCAATCAATGACAATCAACAACCAAAGGTTGGATTACTCTAATTGATGATCTAACGCACAACCTGTATTATTTCAATTATAAAGATAAAATAATATTATGCGGAAACTGAAATAACACAGACACCAGAAATTTTGTTAACGAGGAAACCGCAAATGCAGAAAAACCTCGGGACCTAGTCCAGATTGAACACACACTGTATTAAGCCGTACAGACACTAGCCTACTCCAAACTAACTTAGGTCTGGACTGTAGTTGAACCCCAATCAATCTCACACTGATCCAAGGTACAGTTATGCTCCTATGCCTCTGATCCCAGCAGGATACTGCGCACTTGATTCCCTTAGCTGATCTCACCCACAACTAAGAGTTTCTACGTCCCAAAGTCGAAGACTTTAATAAAAAAATCTCTATCACACATAAAAGTCTACGATAATAGATAAATCCGTCTCCCACGAATATACATACGAGTTTTGTTCCGTTTGATAAATCAAGGTGAACAAGAACCAATCAATAATACCAGACTTATATTCCCGAAGAACAACTTAGTATTATCAATCACCTCACAATAATATTAATCGACGCAGCGAAAAAAGATATTGTGGAATCACAAACGATGAGACGAAGTGTTTGTGATTACTTTTCTATCTTGCCTATCGGAGATATAAAATCTCGAGCCAATTATTACAATCGTACTCGTAACGATTGAAGATGCAAGATGAAATCACACAACTACAAGAAAAGTAGTATCGGTCTGGCTTCACAATCCCAATGAAGTTTTTAAGTCGGTAACCTGGTTTAGAAGAATAAACCAAATGTTAAAGGAGAATCAACTCTAGCTTAGCACAAATAGTATCACACATAATGTGTGGGTATTAGGTTTCCCAGTTGCTAGAGTTCTCCCTTATATACACTTTCAAATCATGGTTTGCAATCAATGTTAGCTTAGTAACAAAGCATTCAATATTCACCGTTAGATGAAAACCTGATTGGATTCAAGATAATATTTCTCAACCGTTAGATCGAAAACTTAGCTTGTCACACACAATTGAAATGTCCAATTTTGGGTTTATGAACCGTACCCAAACATTAACATTTGTTGGTTAAACAAGTCAACCAAATGGTTAGCCATATGATTACTCTCATATCAACCTTATTCTTCTTCACCATAACTAGTTCAAATGACTCAAATGAACTAGTTAGAGAGTTGTTCAATTGCAAGGAAATCTTATGTAACTACACAAGACACCATTGAAGCAAAACCGGTTTGATTCACTTGAATCGGTTCATGAACTTTATAGCCACGGTTTTCAAAAGCATTCCTTAGTTTATTTAAACATTAGTTCAAGAACAACCAACTTTAGATATAACCTGCTCAAGTTCACGGACTGGGTTCGCAGACTTAAGCACATGGAAGGAGTACACAAACTCCAGCAAAAAATCTCGGACCGAGAAGTTCCGCAAGTTCGCGGACTGAGTTCGTGGACTTGGCTCACGCCACTTCCATATCTCTTGATCAACAAATTTCGCAAACTTTGGTTCAAGGAATAAGGACTTATACATATATGTGTTTCCACAACAATGCTTATATCCTACCAATGGTTATGTAATCTAAACTCTCATTTCAATCATTGAAACATTCCCAGAGAACGTTATATAACCTTTATTCACAAACCATTTTTCGTCAGAGAAATTTTCAAAGTGATTGAAACATAACATGACTTTCGTCACTTGGTAAAGATGAATTTAGGCTAAAGCGAAAGCTTACCAACACACATTTCGAGAAATAGATGGGCGAGATAAACTCGGCTCGAAATAGCAAATGTGTATAATGAAAGTCTATATATCAAAACGAATTTTGTCTCAAGAGTAGGAGATAGAGTAAATAGACTTTTGAGTGACAGATAAGTTCAAGTCTCCACATACCTTTTAGTCGATGAAAATCCACCAGTTCCTTGAGTAGTCCTTCGTCTTGTATGATGATTTCTATGGAGTCTTGAGCTCAACTACACTTTCTATCCTAATCCAAGACCTTAGCTCTAATAGGCTAGTAATCAAGACTTATAGTTTTGATCACTAATATTGACAAACATGCTTGAGATAGCAACGCATGCGAGTTCGACCGAGAAATGCTCTAACAGGAAACTCACCTATCTGAATGAGGAAGTGGGGCCGCTTCCTATGAGAATATTAGCTTTGATTCTCTAGAGCATTCTGAGAAACAGGATATGTCCAGGGCCAAATTGAACAAAACGGCACGAGCTTCACAGCAACCTTGAAGATATCATCCATGGTTGTTATTGTGAATTACATATATAAACCGCTAGCATTTCAAGAAATCACGTTCACTGTCTCCAGCAAATAGTTCCGGTAATATCTCACTAGCAAAGGTTCAAGACTTCATGGACACCTCTGTCTAAAATGGTATTTCCTGCGTTTTTATGTGATTTTTGTTTTGATGGTTTTGGTATTACTGGAACTTAGGACCTAAGAGTCACTAAGGGTTCACTAGTTCATGCTTTTTCACTTTGGTGAAAGAACCTTTAGACTCACTCGTAGGAAACTAAAGATGAAAGCTCTCTATACTACTATGATTTATGCAATCCATAGTATGACCCTTGGGTCAACACACTTTTGTGTGAGGGAGAGGACGTAGAAATGACTAGTATGATTTCAACACACGGACGGTCCATATATCTGTTCGGTCAGAGAGGGTCGTGGGGATTAGGGTGTTGATTTACCAAGATCTATCTGTATTTTCCATGTTATACCGATGTTTTCATTCATATGTGGGATTGTTGGGAAACAATATTCTTTTAACTTTTATTTTTAAAGGTTTTAACTAAATAATAAAATTAATTTTTGTTTTCTTTGTGAATGAAAATCTTATTAGTCCCACATCGGGGAATTCCTCTTCTTAAGTTGTATTATTCCATTATATAAACAAATTCCCCACTTTTATAAAATGTATGGGAAAGGTGTTTCTCTATATTTTAGAGAGACCCCTAAGGGAAATATTTTTATATTGTTTTCTTCAGCCTTCGCGATTTTCCTTAAGGATTTTTTCGGAGTTGTCAAGCTCAAGTTGAGCATCTACTACATGTGATAGTAGTAGGTGTAATAGGGTGTTTTATCCTGGAGATATCCGTCCTATGAGGGGTATAACATCACTCTTGAGTATAGCCGGGCGCTAAGGACAGCGTGCTGAACACGTGACTCACTCTGTTTTTCCAAGTTTTTCCTTATTGTTGTTGTGGAGATTTAGGGAAGTCGTCCGTTTCGTCAAATCGATCACACCCACTATAAAGAATCTAAGTATCAATAACTTTTGCTTATTTGATTTTTTCCTTCTTTTTAATTATTGCACCTAACATCTGTATCATTATGAAATAACAATCTCTCTTATTAGACCTGAATATGTTGATAAAGTCACTGAAGGTATAGAGGTCGGAAGTTTCTTTAGTTTTTGTCTAATGCCTGTAATTCAGTAACACTATGGAAATTTTGGAATGTTCGGTACTTGATGATCTACTAAACCAATGTACCGTGGCTTGTTTCAAGAAGTATGCAACTAAAATCAAATTTCAAAGCAAATATACAGTCGTATGGTATCTTCATCCTTTAGTCTCTCGAGTGGACAAATAATCGTGTTTTTAGGACAAAAGTGAAAAGCAACAAACCATTTACTTAAGTCCTTCAAAATTTAGTTATTTATTTTATTTCTTTTTGATAAACATAGATTTTATTACCTTCAGGAGGGGTAAACTTTTCGTCTTTTGCCAAAAGGTTACAAACGGCAGCAGAAAAATTATGATCTGCTTATACTGCATTAACAGTTTCTCTAACATCAGAAGCTTAAGGACAAATAAATGAATAATCGTGCTCATTCTCTTCTTTAGAGTTTAGACAAATGAAATGAAGGCAATACCAACTGAGAAGAGTAGTTTTCACGCTAGGCCCATTACTTGAATCTAATATGGCCCAGTTACAACAAAACTTTCGGCAGTTCACAGCGACTAAAACTCTTGTATCTTATGGGTCACTTGAGAGTTCAGCAGTCATGACTTGCATCTTTAAATAATAGATCTAATAGTAAACATGAATTGCAACTAATTAATAACCGGCCAACTTAGTGTGAACGAGGGATGTGGGCTCTGTGGATCGGGTGACTAAACTGAGTTGACTCAATTCTTTCTTTCTTCAATCGCCTATTGATTTTCTTTGATTTTCTCGTGATTTAATCAGTATAGTATCTCTTATTGAAGATCTTTACTTGTTTTGTGTCTATAAAATAAGTTTTTACTTGTTAAAATTTGGATATCTTTAATTTTGATATTATCAGGTCTGAAATAATATGACTAACTAAAAATCTTTTTTCTCCTATTGTGCTTGCAGTTGGATAACCCAGATGGTATTTACCATGTTTGCAGTTTTGATTCAAGCGTTTGTAAAAGTTGTTCTGATGTTTTTTGAAGCTATTGTGTTCCTACAGTTTGCCATTTTTGATTGTCTGGAATTTCTTCTCTGCCGATTCACATCAGCAACTCAGTGGGTTGTAGGATGCCGCGTCTCTGCGGAATTCAACTTTCAAAAACGTTATAAGGTTTTTCCGTTAATTATTCTCGTGATTATCGGTAGTCTTCTTTTTCTGAGCTGGATAATAATATTATGGAGTTTAGATTCAAGGATCAAGATACTCAGGATTTTTTTATACTCGTCCTTGGAGTATTAATGGGCACCTTGTTAATCTTCGTTGTTACAATTCCGAGGTTATCTATCAAGAATTGGACTGGGGAAAGCAATGTTTTTGATCCAAGTAAAGAAAATACTTCCGGTGCATATGAATGTGAAAGACATTACTAAAATAGGGAACATTGTGGGTGAAGTTTTGGCTATTGAACCTGAGGATGGTGCACCAGTTGGAGGTGATCCTGTTAAAGCGTGTATTCAACTTGATATCAATTATCCTTTGAGAAGGGATGTTATTACCATAACTAATGCAAGGTCAACTAGATGGATCGAGTTTTTTTATGAAAACAACCACACAAGATATGTCCTAAATATTTCATTATTAATCATACAAAAGGAGCTTGTATGTCTGCTATAGACTATTTAGCTAAGGCTCATGTTAAACCTCATTTTTTTGGAGAATTGAAAAAATGTGAAAGGAAGCAATTATTGATTACTAGATGAGGGGATCAAGTACCTAATTTCTCTAAAAGGAATGACAATAAGGGTACTGTTTTTGTTCCTCCAAAAGATGGCTATATATGTTGTAAGTTCTAGTTTTGCCTGTGAAGGAGTACATGATGATCTTCTGAAGGAGAAAGGTTGGGTAAGAAGTAGAGAAATGATTATCTAGAGTTTCATGTTTTGGAACATGCTGATAATAGTAATGGCAAACTAGTGAACACATATACAACCCACATGGTCACAACAAGGGATATCCAAAATGACAGTACTATGGAGACTAAGGTAACTTCTATAAAATCTTATCTTTCAATTGTTTTTAAGTTTTTTATCTTTTAATATGAAGATTTTTTTTTGGAATGTGCAAGATATTGCAAATAAGTTTACTAAAGACCAGTTCCAAAATTTGGTTAAAACTAAAAATCCTGACTTTATTTTTCTTTGTAAAACAAAAATTGATGAGGAAAGAATGGTCTCAGTTTCCCAATTTGTTCATTATCCTAATTTTGCTTGCATTGATAGAGTCAGGTATGCCGGAGGTCTTATTCTCATGTGGAAAAATGGTATTGATGCTGAAGTTATTAGGTGTGTAAATAATATTATCCATGCTTTGATTCAATTGTGTCCTGGTAAACCTAATTAGGTTCTTATACCATTCATATATGGTTCTAATTATAATGAGCCCAAGAAAACCCAATGGAATTTTCTATCTGAATTTAGTAAAGATGTTCAACAACCTTGGTTAGTTCTAGGTGATTTGAATTTCCATTTAGATGGAACTAACAATAACTCTGATGTTCGGGTTCAAAATAATGAAAATTGGGTATGGAGGTAGGAATTATACTTAGACTAGTAATTCTTATGGTACAAGGACTAGGAAATCTAGAATAGACATGGTCCTTAGTAATAATGATTGGTACTTGAATTTTCCTAATGCTAAACTGCTGCACTTGAATCTTATTTATCTATGATCATTGTCTAGTGTTGCTTATAACTGATCTCATACCTAAGTATTTATGGAGACCATTTAAATTCTTCAGGACTTGGATAGAACATAACACTTTTAAGCATAATTTTGAAAATCCTTGGAATGTTGATGTACAAGGTATTCCTTCCTATAAATTGAACCAAAACCAACATAGTGCAAGAATAGCATCGTCTCAGTGTAATATGATAGAGTTTGGTGATATCCAACAGAACTTCAATAATCTTCAAAATATGTTAGAATCTGCTCAAAATGATTCTAGCTCTACTGATCAGCATGCTAGAGTCAAGTTTATTACCAGTGATCTGGAAAAATAGTATAAAATTCAATTTGATTCTAGATCTACATGCTAGAGTCAAGTTTATTACTAGTGATCTGGAAAAATGGTACAAAATTCAATCTGATTTCTATAAAGAAAAATCTAGAGATAAATTTGTATTTGATACAGATAATAATACTATATATTTTCATTCCATGGTAAATAAAAGACTGCACACTAATAGTATTACTGCTTTATGTGATAATAATGGTAAATGGCTCAGGGATAGGAATGATATTAGTGGACTGCTTACTGATCATTTTAGCGTTGTTTCTTGTTCTTCTAATCATGCTTTTCCCGATCATTATTTTGACATTGTACCTAGAGTTATTATTGTTGCTGATAATGAATTGCTTTACGTTATTCATGGTGAATTGTAAATAAAAAATGTTGTTAAAAATATGCCTGCATGGAGTGCTCCTAGTCCAGATGGATTCCAAGTAGGGTTTTATCAATCTCAGTGGCATCTTGTTGGTAAGGATATTGTTGATCTGGTTCAAAGGTTTTTTCATAGTGGTCACATGCCTAAAAGTCTTAATAGGTCTTACATTTCTCTTATTCCAAAGTGTAAAAGTCCAAAATTACCATATGAGTTTAGACCAATTGGTCTCTGTAATGCTTCTTATAAACTTGTGTCTAATATATTAGATAACTGAATTAAACCTCTTCTCAAGAAGTTAATTTCTCCATGTCAAGCAGCTTTTGTACCAGGAAGAGCAATTCATGACAATATTATTATTTCTCATGATAGGATTCATTTTATGAAACAAAATGAAGGTTTTAGTGGTACAATGACAATCAAACTTTATATGTCAAAAGCTTTTGACAGATTGGAATGGAATTTTCTCAATAAGGTCCTTGTGAGTTTTGGCTTCAGTAATGAATTCTGTAACCTTATTATGCATCGTGTTTCCACTACTAGTATAAATGTCTTGCTTAATGGTTCTCCATGTGATCAGTTTGAACCAACTAGAGGAATTAGACAAGGATTCCTCTATCCCCTTATGTCTTTATTTTGTCCATGGAATACCTCTTTAGGTCTCTTCTTGCTGCTGAAACTAAAAAGGATCTTATTGATATTAAAGTTTCTAGGAAAGCTCCTCCTATATCTCATCTGTTGTTTGTTGATGATATTCTAATCTTCGACCAAGCTAATGTGAGGCATTTTCTTTTTTGATAAAAGAATTTTTTTTTATTGCTTATTGTGCGATAGTATTGTGATCTTTTGCCAGAAGACTACAAATATCAACACTAAAATGTTCATAAATCATTGTTATTTGATTGTCATCACGACTAATAAAAGAAAAAAATACAAGAAATAAACCTAGAAGATAAATGTTTTATTTCTTTCAAGATGTTCCTATTCTCCCATTGAATGAGAGAACTCGAGCCTATGATTGATTGTATGACAAGTTTAGCGTCTGTTTCAATGTAAATTCTAGTAAAATATTTCTCCTTTGCCCATGCAAGCACCTCACGTATTGCCATGCACTCCCTTTTCTCTGGATTTAGTACTCCATTTGAGTACCTCCCTGTGATGCCTCCACAAGCCCCCGTATGATCACAAATTATTAGCCCAGTACCTACTTTGTTAGATAAGTGATCAAAGGAGGAATCTACATTAATCTTAATGATACCCTGCTCTGGTGGCTGCCAATGAGATAATCTATGATTACTTGCAGAAGAAGCAAAAATACGATACTCATGCAAATGTGAACCTAAATGGTAAAAGATTTTATGCACAGAGTTATAGTAATTGGGAAATACTCCCTGAAAGATTGAGTCGCATCCGTCTTTCCAAATTACCAATGCACCAATCATGAGGGTATACAACCACCTTTCATCTGTAATGGAATTATTTGTAAACCAACTGATTACCCATTCAGAAACAGTCGAGCAATTGTTTATTACTGCATCAATATTGACATTGACCCCTCTCCATACAGCTCTAGCATGTCTGCATTCCAGTAATAAATGCTCTATAGTTTCAGCTTCCAAACCACAACAACCACAGTGTGTCTCTATTTTATTATTGTAAACAACCAGCTGCACTCTTGTTTGATTTATTTCCCTAATACATTTCCAGATAAAAAGTTTAATCCTATGAGCAGTGTTAGTCTTCTATAGTGCCTTCCACACACCAACTTCAATAATTCTCCCAATAACATGCACTTCCCTGTTACACCCAGTAAGCTTCTTGTATGTGCTTTTAACAGAAAACTTTCCATCTTTGAAAGGCATCCATATCATTATATCCTCCTTAGATGTGTCTAGAAACATTTTCTTGATTTTAGAAGAAGTATCAACATCAAACAATTGATCTAGAAGAGATATATTCCAAGTATTATCTTCAGAATTAATTAGCTCATCCACTTCTTCATAAAATCTAAAAAATTCATTAACTCATTAACTGGAACTGGAGGGTGAGCTAGGCTTGGAATCCATCTATCTAACCAAATTTTTGTCTTTTTACCATTATTTACTTCCATGAAGTAGTTCTGCTGAACAATGAGTAATCCTTTAGTGATCCCATTCCAAGTATAAGAACAATTTTTGGCTTCTATTCTTGAATGCAGTATGTCACCATTTTTGAAGTGTTTGCTACTAAGAATCAGTACCATTAAGTTACTTGATTCAGTACATATTCTACATGCTAATTTGGTGAGCAAATCTATATTCAGTTTTTCTAAGTCCCCGAAGGAAAGTCCCCCAATATCTTTTGACTTACAAACTTTAAGACATGCTAATGGGTTAGAACCGCTATTTGATTGATGTCCCAAGAAGAACTTTCTTTCAATTCAAGTAAGTTTGTTGATGAGCTGACTTGGAAGTTTAAAAGTACCCATTTGATAAGTAGGAACTGAATTAAGGACATGCTTGATCGTTGTGGATCTTTTTTCTTGAGAGAGTGATAAGATATTGTATATTGATAGCCTTTGATCAAAATTTTCTTGGATAAACTTGAAAGGCTCATGCTTAGAATGACCTTGAATCATAGGAGAACCTAAGTATTTATATTTTGAACTCATAACTTTAACTCCAAAGATTTGAGTCAGAGTTTCACCAACTTCTGGTTTACGATACTTATTGAAGTGCACTGTCGATTTTTCGAAATTAATAACTGTCCTGATTGAGAGTTAAAGTTATTGATAAGATCTAGCAAAATGTTAACAGAAGAAAGATTTTCCTGAGTGAAAATCAGGCAGTCATCTGCAAAAAGCAAAATATTGATGGCAGGAGCATTACCAACCACTTTAATACCTTTGATAGACTTATCCTACTGAGCAGTAACAATATGCCTAGAGAGAAATTCCATTGCAAGAATAACTAAATAAGGTGATAGAGGGTCACCTTGCATAATGCTTCTTGTGGGATGGAATTCTTCACATGGAGAACCATTAAGAAGCACTGAGAGTGAAGTTGTACTTATACATTGATAGATTAAGTTGCATAAGTCATCACAGAAACAAAAATATTGAAGAACTTTCATGAGAAAACTCCACTCAAGTCTGTCAAAAGATTTTGACATATCTAACTTGAGTGCCATCCATCCAATTTGTCCTCTTTTCTTCTTCATAGAATGAATAATCTCTTGAGCAATAATAGTATTATCACTGATGAGTCTTCCAGAGACATATGCTGCATGATAAAGAGAAATGATTTTCTCCATTAAAGGTTTCGTCTTGTTGACTAAGATCTTACAAATGATCTTGTAAGAAGTATTGCACACTGCATCACATATAGATTTTTTCTTCTTGAGAATAAGTGAGATATAAGTCTTGTTAATTTGTTTGAACATGTACTTTGTTTTAAAGAATCTTTTGACCATGAGACAAACATCTTCACTAGTTGTACTCCACTGACTTTTGTAAAAACCTGCTTGAAAACCTTCTGGACCCGGAGCACTCCAATTTCCATGCTTTTTAAAGTTTTTAATATGTCTTCTGAGGATGGACAACCGATAAGAAGTAAATTGTCATCATCTGAAATGTTAGTGGGAATCACCATATATAGGCCTTCATCAAGGTTTAGATTGGTTCAAGTACTGATGTTGCTGAAATGATAAGCAAGATGTGTAGCAATCTACAGCCAAACACCACTGTAATCTTGAAGATAATCAATGTTATTTCTACATCTTTTCCTGTTACACTTAGTATGAAAATACTTTGTGTTATTATCCATATCCTTAATGAAATTATTCCTTGACTTTTGCTGATAGAACTCATTCTGCATCTTGTGCCATTTGTTAAGTTGATTATTTACAACAATAACTTCATTTTGAACATTAGTGCTTTGAGGTTGAGCCTGAAGAACTACTAGTTGTTGTTGAAGATCATCCACATGTTTATGCACATTTCCAAAATGCTCTCTAGTCCATTTTGAAAGTTCATTCCTAGTAACATGCATTTTGTTAACTAGTTGATATCAAGTAGAGCCATTAATTTCAGTTTTCCATGCACTAACAATAGTAGTAGCACAAGTTTCATCATTTAACCATGTTAGGAAGAATTTAAAAGGTTTCCAACAACTAGGAATGGTGGAATCAGTCACAAGCATGATTGGACTATGGTCACTACCTATCTGGTTTAAGTGATGTAATTTAGCATTAGAAAAATGGATATTCTAGTCACTATTGCCTAGAGCCATATCTAGATTTCCTATCTCCTGTGCCTAAATTATTATTAGTCCAAGTATGAATTTTTCTTGTATAACGTATGTCTTCTAGACCACAATCTGAAACCAATTTATTAACCCATCCATCTACGGAAGAAGTGGAAACATTGCTATCTTCAATTCAATGAAGCATGTTGACAATATTTTACAGATTATACAGGATTTTGGTAAGCTTTCTGGTCAGATGCTCAATTTTGATAAATCTTGTGTGTATTTTAGTAAGAATCTTGGTCCTGATATTTGTGATGATCTTGCTAATGCTATTAATATGTCTTTAGTTACTGATTCAGAGAAATATATTGGAGCTTGTTTGCTTCTTGGTCACTCTAGCTAAGGTGAAATCTTTTGATCCCATAGTCCAATCTTTTAAAACTAGGCTTAAGAATTATATAGGTACCACTCTTAACCAAGATGGTAGATCTAATTTGATTAAATCAGTCTTGAATTCTTTGCCTACTTACCAAATGGGTTGTTTTAAAATTCTAACTACTCTTATCAGTAAGCTTGATTCTCTGCAAATAAATTTTCAGTGGGGTCGTAAAACTGGTAAAAGAATCAAATTTATTGCTTGGGATAACATTAACAAGTCTAAGGATCTGGGAGGTCTAGTTTTTAGACATTTAGAGACTTTTAATGTTGCTCTCATATGCAAGTTAGTTTGGAAAATCATTAATGATCATGATGAATTGTGGGTCCAATTTTGAGTGCTAAGTATTTTAACAATTGTAGTATTCTACATTTACAAAAACTTAATGAAAGTTGTTCTTGGATATGAAGGGGTATATAGAGGTGCATATATATCATTAAGAACAATAATGTTTGGGCCGTTAGGTGTGGAACTAAGATTAATATTTCGCTTAACTGTTGGGTTATATGTTTGGATCATCCTCCTTTTCCTGCTGAAATTTAGTAAATACTATTTCTTACACCTATGTTTCTCATCTCTTTTATGATGGAACTAGGAACTGGAATGTTCATTTAGTTCGTTCTTATTTGAACCTAACTCTGCAAATAAAATTCTTACAATGAATATTCCTGCTATAGGTAATGATTCTCTTATTTGGTTGCCAGACAGGAAAGGCCAATTTTCAGTTAAAAGTGTTCACAATATGTTGTCTAGACAACCTAACCCTATTGCAGGTACTCATTCTATCACTCAACATATCTGGAAAACTTTATGGAAGGTTAAGTTTTCTCACAAAATTAAATTGTTTGTTTGGAAATGTATTAACCAACAAGAGATAAGCTTTCTAGGTACAAAAGTGGCATAAAGCTTCATTATAGTCTGTGTAATTATCCTAGTGAGTCTAGTGATCACCTATTCATCAATTGTTGATATACTAGACCTGTGTGGTTAGCTTTAAACATTAATGTTGGTAATATTTTGGCTCAACGTGGCTCTTTCAGAGACTGGGAAATATCTTGGTTTTCTACTTGTAACAATTTGAATTTTGGTACAAGTTTATCTAGGCATGACGTAAATAAACTTCTTATGATGTCAGTCTGGACTATCTGGAAAGATAGATGCTCAAAAGATTTTAAAAATCATAATCCTAATAGAACAATGTCTCTA